>NC_142120.1:4610000-4910000 GCF_056152115.1 Neolamprologus brichardi | reverse complement strand
ATTAGGTTTGCGAATAAAATAAACTTTTAAATTATTGCAGAGTGTCCATATTGTAAACAAACAAACAAAATAATTATTATTAAATAAATAATAAAATATAAAAAATTATAAAGTAAATAATAAATAAAATAATAATTGGCCCGCTAGAGGCCAATCTAAAAAACTACAACAGAAATGACCAGCCACCCTCTGATTAATTAAATAAGTTGGTATCGGTTAACTTTTCCGAGTATGAGTACACACACATTTTACAGTATCGGCCCCGATACCCGATACCAGTATCGGTATCGGTGCATCCCTAGTAGTAGTACCCCCATACACAGGATCACAGAATTGCTCAAAGTGTACGAAAATGATGTGAATCGCACGGCCTTTGCAGGGGTGAGATTTTAACTCAAAGTCAACCCTTTGAGAGATTTTGGGCGGATATACTGTCCTTCTTTGTCATCAAAACACCAAAATGAGGTCATAACTTTTGTACAAATGCCGTTCTGTCCTTCTGGTCGTGAATGTTTGTAAAGCTCTTAACCCTCACATTTGGCATTGTCAGAGTAAACATTTGTTTGCCTTTTTCTATTTTAATATCTTGTTTAAAATAGATTATCACTGTCAAAGGATCAAGCTGATAATTTATCGCAGTACAGTAAGAAACATGCATCTCTAGTATGCTTTGCAAGATGATATGTGCTCCACAGTTTTCCCCCACCTCAGACAAAAAAGAAAAAAGATCTTGGGAATTTCCATTCTTTCTCAGTGAACGATGCATTCGTGTCATTTTGCACTAGGTGTTCTACAGAAGCCAATAACGAAGTATTGTATGAAGCCCACCTTTAATCATTCTTTTCTCTGGAATCTGGTGTGGAAACAACACCAGACAATGGTGGTGGTGGTGGTGGAGGGGGGGGGGTCGGAAAAGACCGAGTAGGAAAGAAGAAAAAAGAGGGAATTCTGCTGACTCAGGCTTTTAGTTTCCCTCCCTCAAGCTGCCCTTAGATCTGTGGCAGTCCAGTCACAGGGGCATCGCTGCACACCCCTACACGTCAAAGGACCCGAGGTTGCCATGGTAACAGCTAACAGTCCACACGGGCTGCCAAAGGAAAAATGCGACGGGGTCACGGATGAAAGTTCTGACAGCTTCCTGGGTCAAAGATCGCCGGGCAGGAAAGAGGGAAAGGTGGAAGAGGATGGTGGTTATCACCTTGAGAGGCAGCCAGAGAGGGCATATCAGCACACACACACACACACACACACACACACACACTGGCCTCCAACACTGATACCGGCTTAATAAAAACATTCCATTTTGACAAGGACAGTTCGGCCCATAATGGCACATGTGGGAGTCACACGGAAATTCAAGAAGGTAACACAAACACAGCAAGCATGAAACAAGCAGGAGAGTTTTGAAATGAAGCTACAGTAAACAAATAAATACTAATATTAGGAAAAATCTACACTGAACTAACCTCTGCGCTATTTAGACAGAACTTATTGAATATCAGTAACAACATGATCACATGACAGAAGCTGGCAGATGGCTTGCAGCATGCTTCTCTTTGTGTCTCAGTTCACTTGAGTTGATTCATGAATATTTATCGTGAATACGCTTGGATGGATGTCGGTCAGAGGAGGCACACACACACACACACACACACACACACACAGGGAGGTTTTGGTTCACCGCAGCGGACGCACGGGCCTTTGCCCTCAAACATAATCCACAAAGGTCAAAGAGGAGGAGCCAGTAGGCGTCAGACAATCTGGAAAAAGCAGCCGGGTGCTGGTTTCTAACAATACTTGTTTTTATTGTTGTTATAACATATATTTAACATTTATTTGGTACCTATGTTTTGTCAATATCCTGTCTATGTTGAGTACAGTCCGAGCACACGCCACCTGACTACAGCGTAGCGTGAAGACCATGAGGAATTTCTATACTCGATCTTTTTGACAGAAACCCTACTGCCATGATGGACGCAGATGTTATGAATCACATTAATGGGGGTCCTGTTCCACATGAGCACTGAGCCTTTATTAATGTGATTAGTCACACCTGTGTTTGTCTCCTACTCCAGGTCATAATGGCGGCTGCGAGGAAGCTCAGTGACGGAAAGAGAATATTTGTGGTGATCTAATCCAGCACGACGGTCTTAAATCATCTTTGCACTAACATTAACTCCATCCATCCATTCGCTTCTGCTTATCCTTCATTAACTCATTTAATATAAACTAGATATTTATAACATGGCTACATTTTTGTTGGGTTTTTTTTGTAACCAAGTAAGTAACCAACTCATGGACAAGATGCACTGTTTTAAAGCATACTTTTGGCATTTCTACTAGGTTAAATGGACATCACATATGCAATCATCAGCGACAACATTAACATCACCTACCAAATATTAAAAACGTCCTGCTCATCCACCAAAGCACCTCTGATCCATTCCTTCAGGTGGGTTAAAGCCACTGGATGTGGCTTGTTTCAGTGCATTCTAATGATGCGCTATCAGATTGGGATGTGAAATATTTGAAGGCCATCTTAACACATTTTACACACCACTGTGTGGTGGGTGATGTCGCACTGTTTCTCACACACAGACTTTAATAGAGCCGGATTATTTATGACTGCAGTTAGATTTTTTTTTTTTTTAAATTTTCCATCACTGAACAATCCACTTGCGGTCAATCCCCAGAAAGTCTCTCCTCCCATGGTGGGACAGACTCCAGATCCACTGCAGATGGACTACAGTTGGCTATGGGAGCCCCTTCTTCTTTAGAACTGGGTTATGTGCTGCTTTACCAAAATCAGTGGGGCTGCATGATGCTGCTGCTTTTGGAAGTTAAAGTTGGAGTCCACTGACAGAGAAACTGTAAAGACTGGAGAGGCAGCTGACTGTTGCTTATTTACTGGAATAAGGCATGTATTATTTGTTAATTTATTTAAGCATGTGTGAGTGCACTATGTTTCAGTTTACCCCCATTACTGCCAAAAATGCAGTGCTTTTACAGTCCTGCTGGGCAGGCCACCACCATCAGGTACTGACTCTCTGATTAGGTTGATCTGCAGTGATGTTCAGGTGTGGTATGTTCAAAAATAACACTCAGGACCAAAGGTTTCCCAGTAGAGCATTCCAGTGTAACGAGAAGGTCAAAGTTACTCACGTTACCTGTTAAGAGGTTTTAAGGTTATGGCTGTATTTTGTCCAAACTGTTGGCTCAATAGCTGCTGCCTAAGTTTATATAGCTTCTTGGTGCATTCAAAATAAGTACATTATTTTAAAGTATTCACTCAAGCCCATATAATTAATGAGGAAAAGCTATCTACGAAACCTGAAACCTCACTGCCCACCACTTCTGCCTGTAGGCTTTGAATTTTTAAAGCTGCACCTCGAGGACATCGACAATCTAATTAGATCTCTTGGCCGGCTCCTTCGGGCTGACTTTGTAAAATCAATTATTTCTCAGATAAATCATTAAGGTTTTGCATGATTTTTTGTGCACCATTGTGCCCAAACATGCACACACAGATGGGCTGTTACATAAGAAGATAGATCTTACACATGGGGATAGGCCAGTAAACACTTTGTGTTTGCTAAATCACCCAACATTGTACCACTGAAGTGCCCCATCTGTATGCTGTCCGGTGTGGAAAACATTTTTTTAAAACCACAAAGGAAAGAACAGCAAACACGTCTTAAGATCCATCAACAAAGCCCATTCTCTTTTAAAGAACAAATTGATTTTTATGTTATATCATCTTTCCAGTAATAAATCAAGGAGACACAAGAACACCCTCCTTCTGTTAGATCTCCAGATGTCTTTCTTTCTTGTTCTTTTCTGTTACCACTCAAAAAAAGAAAAAAGAAGAGATGATAAAAGTGCATTTCATCACTTTGGACCGTATGGGACGGGGGATTAGGCGCTTGCTAACAGACAGCATTAGCCACGCAGGCTGAGGCAGGTAGAGGTTGGCAACCTGCTAGCTGATTACTGGAGACACACAGATGAAGCTAACTAGACTGTTACAGGAGCTGGGAGAAAGCTGCCAGTCAAAATGTTTCAGAGGTAAGAATCACAGTTCACCACAAGCGTAACATTTCAAAATAATTAGAATGTTGCCACGGCGATTAATGAGCTGAAAACATCAACGCGAAGCTGTGGTTGAATGTTCAAAGACGTGAAATGAGCCGTTCAGGTGTGACCTGCAAGTGACTGTCTGTGAAAATGAATCAAAGATGGGACATTTTCTAAAGGTTTTGTATTAATAAGTAACAGAAAAAAAGGAAACAGGTGTGACAAGTTAAGAAAAGTATTCAGACTTTATAATGACAATTTGTATTTCGTTCATATTGGTTATCACAGGAAATTCAAAGCTTTTTTAATTTGGAGTTTTTGTTTCTTCTGTCTCGTCTTCATGTTGTTTTAACAGCTAGGTGTGAGGCAGCCACGTGACAATAACACGATTAGTTAAAGAAGCACGAGGCTGAGCGACTTGCTGAGAGTTATGTTTAGCATTAACAGTGGATTTTCATTCTTGAGAAAAGTACAGTAAATTTGCACATCTGCCTACTAAGAGCTCAGTTCAACTGCTGCACTGTATGTTTTTGAATTCTAACACATGTATTCATATGTTCAATAATTACTCTGGCTGCAAAAAAAAAAAAAAAATTCTTATAATTTCTACATTGCCACATCACAGTCCCTTCAAAGCAGTTTATATTGTAAAGTAGCTGCAGGAATTTCAAGGGTGCCGAGCCAGATCTCCAATTAGTCTGGCTTCTAAAGCAACAAACAGATTACAATTATTATTGTTATCATTACTACTAAAGGAGGCCGAGGATTAGCTAAACATTTGCAACCCAGTATAATGCCAAAGTGTACAATAGCAGCCCATTCCCAGCTAGGGCTGTCGGATATAACGATATGTATCGGATGACGATATAAAAACGTCTATCGTTTCATTTTACGCTATCGTTTGTTTCGTGGTGTCGCAAAATAAACTGTTTACAGCAATATTTTTTCATTGTTTTCATGGTCACTGTAGTGGTTATATTAATTTCTTAAAGTTCTCTCTTTCTCTTATATTTTATATAACCACACTACTGACGGACAAGCGTCTGTTTTTATGCGTTGTCGTTAGCAACAACGACTGCAAAATCCTGTTGAGACTTTTCAAAATAAACTGAATCACGTGAAAGAGGATGCAGAGTGTTTACAGATGAAAAGCAACAAAGAGCCGTCAGGTGCTAAAAAATAAACCTTAGACTCAAACGTTAGAACAGGCTTTTCCCCACAGCACGTCGTGTAATAAATACTCACAAAGAAAACGGCGGCCGTTACAACTTATGTCTAAAAATGTATAGTTTCACGCATCGGTTAAAACACTCGACTCCAGGTACACGACGCCCAGCTGGAAACACTTCACGCAAGTCGAGCTGCCCGAGATTCTCAGAATTTACAGAAAATGTTACATTTTTGTGATTTGTATAAGATAAGATAGAACTTTATTAATCCCTCGGGTGGGTTCCTCTGGGAAATTCGGTTTCCAATAGCACAGCACCGACAGAAGTTACAGAATGTGAGCAGAATACCATATATACACATATATAAATACAGAGACGTATAAATAAAGAGTATACAAAAGGGATAAATAGAATAAATAGGAATAAGAATACAAACAAATTGCACATTTCAAGTATTGAAGTCTATTGCACCGTTGGTTATTAAATAAGAGTATTGCACAGTGAAAAGGCACTAGAGCTTAGTTGTAGTGCCTTTGTTATCGGGACGATAGATGTCTTATATCGGGATATGAGATTTTGGTCATATCGCACAGCCCTATTCCCAGCCCACTCCTGAGGCGTAATATACCGACGATTTGTCAAGTCCAGCAGCATTCCTGAGGAACGCAGAAGGTCACCTTTCGCGCCGGGTTATGGATGAAATCCAGTAGAATGATGCTCCCGCGGTAATACACGTTCCAGCCCTGTATTCCAACCCTAACCATAACCTTATCCCTAACGTTAACCACAACTTTAATGAAGTTAAATCGCTGTGGAAAACACTAGCTAAGTAAAATGAACGTACATGTGTAGATTGATTCCAAACGGTTCTCACTTTCCCGATCTCATAATATAGGAACAAGTTGGGTTCCTGGAAGCGTAATATACCGACGATTTGTCACCTAGCGTAAAATGTTACGCTTTGGGAGTGAGAACGTGTTGACAATAGACACTGTGTAATGCAGCGGTCCCCAACCTTTTTTACACCACGGACCGATTTATATCCGACAATATTTTTACGGACTGGACTTTAAGGTGTCGCGGATAAGTGCAACAAAATAAAACCAGTACCAGTACCCAAAAAAGATTTATTCATAACACTCGGGAAAAGACAGAGGGGAACGGAGTTAACAATAAAAACAATGACCCCCCCAATAAAAAAACCCATCAATTTCACACCCGAGCCTCAACCCTCGCGGCCTGGTACGAAAAGACTCACGGACCGGTACTGGTCCATGGCGCGGGGGTTGGGGACTGCCGGTGTAATGGACACAGATGAAGAAGTTGCAGTAACTTGCAGTACCAGCAGAGGGAGATATTTTATTTCAACCCAACATAAAAATAATTGTGGGACAGCATTTAAAGAGACATTAGTAACACTTTTACACGTAAATACACATTAGCCACCTGGCTTAATCGTTTCAGGCGTAGAACGACGTTGGAATGTACCTTATACCTTCCTTGGTCTCCCTGGTCTTCCTTAGCTTTAAATATATTGTCTCCCCGTGTTGGTACTGCAGTGAAGCGAAGATTACACTATGTAGTAAGTCGTTAGCTAAAGGTTTGTGACTAATTTTGAGTTATTATCTCAAAATTTCAACTGAACTGAAAATTTCAAGTTATTTAAACTCTATTTTCAATTTCAAGTTTTCTCCTAAGTTTGAGTTGGTAAGCTGAAATTTTGAAAAAATGAACTCAAAACTTTAAAGTTTGACTTACGAACAAGAAAAATACTTTTTTCAGTGATGGAAACGAGCTTCCGAATAGAAATCTCGACAATGACGGTTTGTGCTAGCATGTTAGCGCACAAAAGGCAATTTAAAGCCATATATCAGTGTTCTTGTTGGAGGTATGTTCAAGATTCATTGCCCTTTCAGTTCTGCTTTGGTGAACACAAAAATCCTGTCTGGCACTTGCTAAATATTCCACCGTGTTAACTAGCTGGCTGCTAATACTCCTGGTTGGCTGTTTGGTGTGGGATTGGTGAACAGAGCTCTTGTTGAACGGTCCTCTGATAATATTGCTGAATCCTATGTAACCACGGTAACGTCTGACCCCACTCCCGCCAGTCCCTTTATTGTGGCGGCTAGTTACACCTACTAGCATATTAACTAGCTAGCAACTGTTTGTGGACACACAAGTTAGCAGCTAGCTAGTAAACATGATTTACTAGCTATTTGGTGCTAGACACATAGCATGTAGCTGGATTATTATCAGTTTAGTTAAAATTACCCCACTGCTCTGAAAGGCAACAGTGCCAAGAAGAACACAGTAAATCCAAATAATAAGCTGAAAGACTCTAAAATGTTCCACGGAGCTGATTCTAACTAAAGGGCTGGGTTGTAATTCATGAAGAGTTAGCCACTTTCATAACCCATATGGCAGGGGTGTCGAACTCCAGGCCTTGAGGGCCAGTGTCCTGCAGGTTTTAGCTATCACCCTAGGTCAACACACCTGAATCAAATGATTAGTTCATTACCAGGCTTCTGGAGAACTTCAAGACATTTAGCCATTTAAATCAGCTGTGTTGGATCAAGGACACATCTAAAACGTGCAGGACTCCGGCCCTCAAGGCCTCGAGTTCGACATCTGTGCCATATGGTCATCAGACTTATGGTTTAAGTAAAAATATTAGGCCAACATAAAACGTCATGTTTAAGCTCAGTGTTGTATTAGACCTTTTATAAGTTCATCAAAATAGCCTGTCGCTCTTCTCACACTTACAATTCAGACTCACAATACTAGGATACCCCCCCAAGTGCAATTTAGTCTAGTTTTGAACTTAACTAAAGTTGTATTCATGTACTTACACTGAGAAAAATGAAACATGCCTCTAAATTCATCCAACCAAATACATAAGAAGCTTTCTTTGTGAGAATAGAGGTTACTTACGTCAAAGAAATAAAGAAAATCAAACAAATCATGAACAAACTTATAGATGAAAACCTAAACCAATGAAAAGCCTTTTTGTCTGACCTTCAATAGGACAACAGACCAACAAACACAACAAAGGCGCTTTAAATAATTACTGCACCTGACCTTTCTAATGAGATACAAAAGCAGGTAGGACAAAAACATGCAGAGCTTTATCTGCCACACATCAAACGGCTTGCGTATGCGGCTCAGGCTGTTTTGTGTGTTCACATTAAGCTAAGACAGGAAGCCAGACAAATGCAATGTTCCAATATGAATTGAATCTTATTATTAAAGAGAGAAACAGAGCATGTGGTTGGGGGGTGAGGTGGGGTGGGGGTGTACAGACAGATAGACAGATTATTTATTATCCATGAAGAAGAGAGAGAGAGCTTGTAAACTGAGCTGGCTCAGTAAACAAGAGTTCTGGGTCAAAGTCTGAATGCTCAACAAGGAGCGAGAGGGAGAAACGTGAGAGGGACGGGAGCTTTTTGTCCTCTCCTCCAATGAGATCACATGACAGTTCAGGTTTTTAATCCAAACACACACACACACACAGACACACATTCCCATGCAAGTGGCTTCCAACATTATACTGGTGTCTTTATTGATTTGTTGTATTGTGTCCAGATGTAAGTGACAGGACTGGACTGGCCTCAGGGACAAGGGTCAGAGCAGCATGATACAGCGAATGCGCGCGCACACACACACACAGTAACGCACAAAAGCAAGGCGAAATATCACAATGAGTGACTGCAAGGGGCTCAAATGCACCTGCATTTATGAGAAGTGAGTGCATCCTTTGTAATCGTGTGGCTCACTCTTACTACAGGTGCAGTCTTCAAGGGAAGAAGCGGAAGGCCTAATCCCTCAGACACATATGGCATCCTCATTCATAAATCCAGTACAAAGCATGCAGGTATTAACAAGAGCAGCTCATGTAATCGAGAGCTATATTTGCTTTGCACACCATGCAAGAAAACTGCAGCAGCTCCTGCCAGCTTCAAAATAAAAGCAGGTTCAGTAAAGGAGTATTGTTGTTTTAGGAGAGCCCAGTCAAAATAAAAGCAGGAGTAACATGTGCATGGTCCCAAGCAGGTGTAACACGAGAGCATCTCAGGAGAGGCGTCTGCATCCTTACCTCAGGGCGACGCGCACCGAGCTCTCATCCGGCCCGCTGCTGCTGCTCATGGTGGCACGGGAGGCTGGCCCGAAACAGCCCGCTTAAATATAGCTCAGTTTCGCTTTTTTTCTTTTCCCTTTATCCTCTTAGACGGGAGAGCGTCGCGGTCTCCCTCCCTCCCTGCTCCTCTCAATAAAGCGCTTTCTATCTTGGGCTTCCACCGCGGCCGCCGCTTTCGCCTCACCTCGTCGCCGGCTTGGAAATAAAACCCATTTTAAAGGCTCAATCTATTCTATATGAATAGATTTGGATTCCACGTTCAGGGAAATGTGGCTAAGGATTCAGCCGTGGTCACCTCCTGGGAGGCATCGTCGCTTCCTCCGGCCCGGGTGGAGCGCGCTGTGTGAGTGTGGAGGAGCCGGGATCCGCCTGGCGTGTGATTGCCCTGGACGTAACCAAGCTCCTCCCCCCAGGAGAGCCGTACCAATCCAGGCAGGGGGCAACCTCACACACCAGCAATAATAAAAGTAAAAATAATAATAATAACACACTTGTGTCGACTGTCAGCTCAGTGAAACTGACTTTATCGTGACATATCGCTAAAAACTCCAGAATATATGCATGGCCTGCAGTCCTTGAAACCCTAAAAAAGGCGACGTGAAGCGATTTTAAACTTCCACTTAATATAAACCTGGCCTCTTCTGTCTGTGTGTAATAATTAGATGACGTTATAGGGCACAAAATTGAACTTGGCCACGTTGCCATCTAGTGGTGAATTCTTATCATTACACCCGTGAACTATAATTCTGAAGGTTTGTATTCAACAAAAATTTATCATGTATGTCAATGGGGAGACTTTTTCAATCCTCATTCAACTTACTCCTCTTTCAACTCTACTTTCACACACATTCACCTATAGACACATTTTAAACTGTAAAATAAGCCAAGACATTGAACTGTTCAGCTTGGATTTATCTTTTCAATATCTTTTATAGTTTTTCTTCAGTTCCAGTTTAAGTTTATAATGGGTGTCAATGGGGTGAAATGTTGGCTGTTTCAGTAAGAAGCTGCTTTGTCCACAGTTTTTGGTCTACAGTCATTATTTTACCCTCAAAACGTGGACTTTTAGAAGCAGTTTTTCAGCAGGTGCATCGCGGCAGATGCCTGTTCAGTCTGCACACACAGTCTGTGTAATATGTGAATAAAAATAAAAGAAATGAAATGAAACACACAAAACAGTTAAAGATTAAAAACTATTTTACCTTTTCAACTGGTGCCAGTTCCCCTCTTTCTCTGTAATTTACACTCTGTGATACTCACATACAGACACACACAGAGCACATATTCTGCAAATGTTCTGATTCTTGAGTTTAGACATTTAAAATCCATAACTCCGCTCTTCCAGTGATTTAAAGAATATGAGTTTTCAATATTCATTCTAACTTTTTTTTGGGTCATTAGTCAGTTGTTCTAATGTACATTTTAAAGACGTAACTTTCCAAATTTGAAAGAACTTCTTCTTCTGGGTGAACGTCAGTTTTCAACAGTTCTGCACTTTGGCTTTCAGGTGAATGATTCAGTGTATTTCACCTCATTCAACAAGCTTTTCAACAAGGATTCAGCAATTGCAAAAAATAACTCAAACCTTTTAGCTATCAGCATTCAGGCTGCATTTTCTTTAGTAAATGGTTGTATATGCAATGTACTCTGTCTATTTGCTACATTAGCGTGTCCATCTACAGCCCCTTTCACTATGTACTTGTGCAACATGGAAACATGACACAGTTCATTATTTCCCATTTATGTATCACTTTTGAACATGACAGTTCATTTTGTTGATAATAAGACAAAAAAATGTCTGCGGTGTCTGAAAGATCAACTGGGTGTTGGTTTGACTCATAGGACAGCTTCAGCTCTGGGATTCTCCTGTTTGTATTCAGACACTCACTGCACCCTCTGTTGGAGCCTGACTGACACTGAAACTTTGGGGAAGATCCCAGTTTGCCGATATTTATACACTGGCTATTATTCTGTATGGTATATATACACATTTAGAGCTATATTAGAAGGAACAAAAGAGCAATAATTATTTATTCAGAAAGTAGGGTTCTCATTGGCCAACAACATGCCAGTCACATGAGCTGCTGTTCTCCTGTAAAGTCCAGTTACAAAATACCACGATAGCACTGTTGAAAACCACTAAGCAGTGGATGCTGTCACAGTGGCTATATCCATCGTTTCTACTCCCTGTGATTGCCGATAATTGCCTATAATTACATTTTCACAATATATCTAAAATTAGAAACATCCTGTCTCACAGAAACTAGAAAACTAGTTTGTGCATGTATTACGTCTTGGCTGGAATACTGCAATTTCTTTATTATCAGGATGTCCTTAAAGCTCTCTGATCCAAAAATGCTGCAGCAAGTACTGACAGGTACTAGAATGCGACGGCATGATTCTCCCATAGCGGCTTCTTTTCACTGGCTTCCTGTTAAATCCAGAATTCACTTTAAAATCTTCTTGTCACAAACGAGGTCTTGAATAATCAGTCCTCATCTCTGTCTTCCTCCCCTCATGCTCAACCGGTAACAGCAGATGGCTGCCCAACCCGGATCCTAGTTATGTCAGAGGTTTCTTCCTGTTAAAAGGGAGTTTTTCTTTCCTACTGTTGCTAAGTGCTATTATCATAGGTTTTTTTTACTTTGCAATATAAAGCGCCTTGAGGCGTCGTTATTTTGTAAGACATAAATAAAACTGAACTGATTTGCTGACAGTTGCATTGATGCTGCTGGACACATTATGTGATGTTAAAATAACCAAATCGTCTTTCGTGCACTCCTGACCAGAGATGGGCGTTTCTGTAATCCGATTACCTTTTTCAAGTAACGCGTAAAGTAAGGGATTACTATTGCAAAAACGGTAATTAGATTACCGTTACTTTCCGTAGGAACGCTGCGTTACTGCGTTACTAAAACTGTGATTTTTTTGCGAGAATGTCTCATGACAGTGACGTAAGCGAGTGCGACGTTTGTGACAACAGCTGTGTGCAGATCAACAATGGATCATATATCGAGTGCAGAGAGAGTATGAGCGTGCAGCGTTTAAAGCGTGGAAGTACTGACCTTACTTTGAGTTTGATTCCTTAAAAAGTGACAAAAACATTAGTGTCCGTTGTGCGTGGGAAGAAAACTTCTTTTTACAGCGAAAAAAACCCCTAAACGTCCAAGCAAACACCGAGTAGCTACGACGTAATGGGAAACTCACAGAGAAACTCGCGGATTCTTCCACTGACCGCTGCGGCACACCTGCACCAGGGTAAACCTCCGCCTACCCCACTCCTGCTTTACAGGTGAAAATAGAGCAAAAGGACCGCTAGTCTTTGACTTTATTTATTTTCTGCTGTGTTTTACTTGCATCTATTTGAAAGACTGAGTGTAAACACACACAAAAAAAAAAATATTTTATGTGCTGGAATGTGCAGAAAATAGGTTTAAATATTAAACAAATTTCTTCCAGTCAGAGAATGTTGCATATAATTTAATTTTTGCTTGATGCATAAAGTTAAAAGATTAAAACGAATAAAACAAGTTTTAAAAAGAGACTTTTCCATTTGATTACATTTTATATGATGGATGATGCAGAAAAAGTAGAATTGGGCTGAAAGATCTATCGCTTTATCACCTATTCAGGTTGTAAATTCTGTTTTTAAAAAGTAACTAAGTAACTAAGTAATTAATTACTTTTGAAAATAAGTAATCAGTAAAGTAACGGGATTACGTTTTTGGGGAAGTTACTGATTACTTTTTTCAAGTAACTTGACCAACACTGCTCCTGACACATTGTCATAATTCCAAAAAGACCAGTATTGCCCAGCCTATATGATTCTCCGACCTGTGCTAAATTTAAAGAACTATTAAAGCTCATCATGTGGTACAAATATCATTGTTTATTTAACAGCGTTGAAAGCTGGGCCAAACTCAAGCATTTACTTAAAAGCTGAAAAAGAAGCAAGTTCATTTTTCTGAGGTTGCATTGTATCGTTTTATTTACAAGAAAATACATCTTCATCTTTCAACATAAAGTGATTTTTGATCAGATGACCTTAATGTCGCTCAAGCTCTCTTGCTGTAAAGGTTTAAAATACACAGACTCCTACACGTGTGTCATATGAGATCCCCAAAAGATGACCTGGGCTACTGTTACTGAAAATTATGTCTTTAACATAATTATGTAATAATTCCAAAGCGTAGTAATCCCTGGATTTAAGGAAGAATCAATGCATGCTGGTCTGTGGTACACGGCAGCCTAATACAAATCCCACAAAAGTACAACATCATTCTCAAACTTACATATAGTCATCCATCTGCTTTTGACAATGTTGAAAATATTAAATCTGGCTGCCCTGTAGCCATGGAATAACATGAAAATGGCCTTTCCCATAATCCCAGTTCACACACCACGCTGTACAGCAGATCGGAAATGTAACACCACATTGTGGCTCTTGTAAAATGAAATAGCATGCACTATTAACACAATTATAAAACGACAAGCTGTTAACAAAGAA
This sequence comes from Neolamprologus brichardi, assembly GCF_056152115.1. Lineage (NCBI taxonomy): Eukaryota > Metazoa > Chordata > Actinopteri > Cichliformes > Cichlidae > Neolamprologus > Neolamprologus brichardi. Next base: position 4,896,115 of record NC_142120.1, on the reverse strand, counting down.
GAAACTTGTATGATCCAGTGGCGTAGAACTTGCTTCATACATAATCTCTCACTTACATTCAATCTCTTAATAAACGATGGGGTGAGAAAGGCTGGGAGGGGGTTGGTGGGGTTTATGGGGGGGGGGTTGCACTAGCAAGTAACAGTTCAGTAAGCCACTGCAGAGGCCTGCTGTGTCGTGGGGTCGGAAGAAATGATGAGGTCTCATTCACAAGCAAAAAATTCAATGCAGAGAAATGTTCATAGTTAGACCAGGACCAAGCCAACCACAAACACTGTAGCTGCTTTAACTTTTTTGGCCACTTGGGGGCAGCAGAAACACGCTTTGACCACTACACTGTCAGATTATTGTTGGCAACTAGCAACACAATTCTCTGTGTTGCTAGTTGCCAGCAGGTGAATTTTACATCCAGCTGATACCAATGTTCACTATCCTGTCCCCTATCATGCGTTTTCATCAATGAATAACTCCACTCAACAGTAAATGAGTGTTTTAGCCTCAGTTAGGCTCAGATTTGCAGAATGATTGGACAATAATGATGCAAAAAAAAAAACAAAAAACCAAATAAATAAAAATAAAAATCTGACAAAAGAAGAAGACACCTCATCATTTCTTCTCCTGTCTATTCAAGATGAAATACTCGATTTATCGTCTCACCACGCCTGTGAAAATAGCAGGCACTTCTTTGAGCCGACCTCCTTGTTCCAGTTTTACTCGGCAGACTCTTGTGTCATTCAGCGGATCGTGCGCCTTCCTGTCAACAGAGTCCAACTGAACAAAACGATCGTGTTTCGGGTCAGAAACGTATGCCATCTTGCCGTTTTTGCAAGGCTGTGGTGATGCCCGTGATGTTCTCCCTTACGTACCAGAAGAAAACAGTCTCTTTAATAGAGAGAACATCCCAGATAGGACCTTTAGACATTAAAGAAAAGAAGTGACTCAAATCTTCAAAATCCGTTTTTGCTTTCCAGTCACATTTCTTTGGGGTTTGGGGAGGGGGGGTTGTCCCACAGAAACCTGGCAGCTCTCACCCTGAGCAGAGCAGCGCTGCATCTAAATGCTCTGAAGTTCTTTTCTTAAACTGTCCCCCAAAAGCCAAGAGGAGAGGTTTTTATTGCTGGCATGTAAGCATGGTAGGGACGCAGCTGGGGCTCAGGCAAATCCTGGCATGCAAACCCAACAATATACATTAAAGGTTCCATAAAAGATTAGATAATGCCTGCTTGCTTATATGCCTAAACTTAGACGTCATTTAGCCATTTTTGTCTGAGGATTCTAAGAAGTCCTCATGTAGACGGAAATACAGCAGTGCACTTGTTGATGATGTACCTGATTGTCCGTGCTCTGAGGCTCTGAACACACATATGGTGGAATGTTAACCAAACAGAGGCGTTTTAACAATATAGTGGTATCGTAATCAGTGAGATGGCTTGGTATCATTAGATTGTGCTAGTTAATCAGGCATGAAACTGGCACCGTTTGAGGCTTATATCCAGCACAGTGTGACAGTTTCACAGAGAAGTCCAGTGTTTCTCCCGTTTTAATTAACATAATGTGTCACAAATAAAAAATACATTTACAGATTTTCTGCCACACCGTTAAAACATGAGGGAGGCTCATATTGAACATGACCAAAGTTTCAAATATGTGCAAACAATCCCTGTCGTCCAAAAGCTCTGATTTCAGACACTTCTATTTATCTATGAGCCAAAGGAACGCAAGGTGGGTGTTACCTTTTCCAGAATGACGATATCATTATAGAGTAATCTCAGGCACTAAAGCCCCACCCACCTGCTGTTCAGGCCTGCTTATGAGGGCCAGCCAATCAGAGTAAAGTTGGCTCAAAGGTCGGGTGGCCTTTCAGAGAAAGACGCTTGAACAGCTTTTCAGGTTGAAAAAAGGATTATTTTGAACTGTGAATCATGCAAAGCTACGCTAGAATAAAAATATTATTAGAACATTAGAATAACCGTAATTGGTCCCCTTTAACTCAGCCCAATCTGAAAAGCAAAGGCAGTCCTGTTTGCAGCTGGTGAACCATATCAAACAGGAGCATTCCAGGTTCGAACCGCGTAAAGAGAGTACATTTATAAAGCAGTTGTAATTGCAAGTTACCGTCACCACGCAGGAGCGCGGAATTCCCAACTTTTTTAAGAAAGGGAAAAAAAGCAAAACATTATTTTAACAGTATCGCAACTTTCCATCTTTGTTACCAGCAACTTCCCGTGTAAAACAACCTATTATCTATTATAACTTAATCATTTTAAACAGCTGTAACGTGGAGAATATTCTGGAACATGGTAGAGTATTTAAATACACTAGGGCTGCCACGATTAGTCGACTAGTCACGATTATGTCGACTATCAAAATCGTCGACGACTAATTTAATAGTCGACACGTCGTTTGAAGCTTTGTAAGATCCCAAAAGACGCAGGAATAAGTAGTAGGATTTAAGAGTGTAATAACGGACTGAAACAGAAGATGGCAGCACTGCATGTACAAGGATGCCAGCTGCCGTTAAACCCCGAAGAAGAAGAAGCTGTGTCCCAGAATTCATAGCGCGCCCCAGCGCAGTTTCCAACAATGGCGTCAGCTAGTTAGTTTTAATATTACTCTTATTATTCTTTTTGGGTCACAAAATAAATGTTTAACATATTTTTAGGCGAGAATGTAGCTGTGTAAACCTCAAATATCTGCTCAGTTTATCAAGACACCACATATTTTCAAAAGCGCTCCGACGTTTTCGGAGACATCTGTTACCCACTAGCTCGATAGTTAGCCGGGGGCTAGGCTAACTAGAGCCTGCGAGAACACCGGACTCCCGGCAAATCGTTTTCAAACCCACCGCCGTCTTTCGCTACTCAGGTTAAACATGATATATAAGTCACTTAGATAACTTAAAAATGTTATAGTTTGGCTTTTTTCAGTATTTTATTTGTTCCTGAGTAAATCGGTTTGGCTGAGATTAAAGTTATAGTTTTTACACAGCTGAATAAACGTCAAGCAGACAGCTGATTATCAGAAGTGTGAGATGCTGGAGAATATACTCCGGTGTCCCGTTATATTTTAGATAGCAAGGAGTTTATTTAACTTCACCGAAACAATCTGCAAATTTCATTAAAATTTAATAAACTCTCATCTTGTCTTTATTTTTAGTTAGCACAGACCTTAAACACTTAAAGCTGTAAGCTAATGATAGTTATATAAGAGCAGATGCTGCTGGTGCAATAAGCTGTACATTCAATGGATGATGATCTGATTAGTCGATTAATTGCAAAAATAATCGGTGACTAGTCGACTATCAAAATAATCGTTTGTGGCAGCCCTAAAATACACAAAGTCATCCTTTCATTGCTTGGCAAATATGAATGCTGTCTATGGTGTATGAAACGACTTGCCTCAAACACAACTCCACATTGTCAAAACACCAAATCATGAACTATCTACTATCAACAATGACTAGCGTGCATCTCTCCAGCAGATTTCCAGAGCCTTACATGGTCACTACTAATTACTGTTATTGTTTTTCCTCTAATTTGATATCCTTTTGTGTGTGTGTGTGTGTGCACTCATCTGCTAAAAAAACCCCTCTCCGAGCAGGATGAGCTTGCCCTTCCTCACTGGACCTCTTTATCTCATTGTATTTGTTCATTAAACCAGAAACTTATAGTTCTGGAGTCAGACCTGCGTCACTAATCGTTCTAATAATAGAGTCGGCATCTGAGCCCATTCCAGCGGTTCATGGACGTGCAACCTAACAAAGCTAACGTGAGGTATAAGGAAACAGATTGTACTGTGGCTCTGCAAAAAAAAAAAGTTAAAATTACATTCGGGAAAACTAAAACTGGAATACTGCTTTGGACATCAAAGTGGCTCTAACCTTTAAAAGGTTTTCCAGCTAAATAGCAGCTCCCAGAGCCACCGTGACACGCACACCTCTGAAAGCAGAGTAAAGTGCTACAAAACAAACAAATTCATCGTCTTGGTTAATTTGGGTGTATCAGTCACGCCACTTTGAGCAGTGGAAGCAAACAGTGTGCATTACAAGCAGCAGGAATACTTGCGAATGCACTTCACTCTCCCCCGCCTCTCAGACTGGAGCAGGGCAAAGGAGAGGGTGAAAAGACGGAGAGGGGAGAGAAGGGAGAGCTCAGAGAGCTCACCTGCTTTACCGAGAGGCTCAGGGCGAAAGAAAAAAAAGGAAAATAAAATTGTACTAACAAACTGATTTCTTTGCCTTTTCATTGCCTCGCACCTCCTCCACCACCCCCAGCTTCTTCTTTTCTCCTCGTCTCAATCCTCCTTTACCCCCTCGGGCCTCTTCTCACACCTCCCCCCTCACTCCTCAGCTGTTTTTAGGACAGAGTCGTCTCCGAGGATCTTGCAGAGCTCGTTGAGGCGACTCTGCATCTCGGGAATGCCGGCCAGCTGGGCCTCCAGCCGCTGCTTCTCCTCGGTGAGGGAGAGGCGCGTTGCCGTGTCCAGCTGCTCAAAGCGCCAGCCTCCTTCCCCGTCAAACTGCAGCAGGTGGGTGTGGTACTTCCTGGAGGTGGGGAAGAAGGATTAGAAACAAAGAAAAGATTTGCTCCCTACTACACTCTGAAGAAGCTTGTCTGCCACCAACTACATTAGCATTTATGGACCAAAACATTCCCCCAGTGTGACGAGGCTTACCACAGGGAGGGTCTGTGTGTGATGGAGAGCAGGGAGATGCCGGCATCTTTGGCGGCCTGGAAAATCTTTCCTTCCACGTCAATGCTCACAGCGCTGGTGCACTCATCCAACAGGGCGTATTTAGGCCTGACAGAGGCAGAGGAAATGGTTTTAAGTTGGTGCTGTGCATCCACTCCATGCAATCGGATTGGTTATGATATACACCCATAAACAAGATCCAACTGTTACAGCAGATGAACTATAGTTTTAAAGGGGCTACTTCTAGAGTAGCTTAGCATGATTCCAAGTTCAAAGTAAGCCTATGTTATCTCGTACTAGGCTTCAGTGGAGCTCACTTTATCCTCTGAACCAAGCTGTCTTAGCTTCTTTCTTTAGGGCAGCTTTCCTGTGATTGGCTGCCATTTGCAAACACATGATTTGCAAACAAGAGGGTGTGGCCTCTGAGCTCCCAGCCATAGCTGTGTGCCGGTGATAGTCATAATAAAGTCCTCTCTATTAGTAATAATATGTAAACGTTGAAAAAACACACTTTAGTTTACTCTTCAGCATTCGATTTCTTAACAGTAATTCATTCTGTGAAAACAGCCAATGGGCTACACGCTAAGAAATGTTAACCCACAGGCTTTTTCTCCTTACCTGTGGTAGAACATGCGGGCCATACCCATCCTCTGCTTCTCACCTCCTGACAGCACATCCTTCCAGTCCAGCTCAGCATCCCAGCCTGAAAAAAAAGGAGGTATTGCAGAGTACGCAAGATGGTTTTTAAGTGTTCTTTTTTTTTGTAATGAACCTCTGAACTAAAAGATTATCACCAGGATTTAACTGTTTTTAGCCTTGACCATGAGAGGAAATAAGAATATGTTTGTAAACACTTGTGTGGATCACTAACTGCACCATCTTGTGGTACAAGTTGGTATAACATGAAAGCGCAGCCAGACCCTAATTCAGCACCAGCTGTTATCCCTTCAGCACCATACAGAGCTGCAAAAAAGTATTTGCCTCATTGCTTATTTTTGTATATTTGTCACACTTACACGTCTCAAACCATCATCGCACAAATTTTGATACTATACAAAGATAGAGTAAATACAAAATGCAGTTTTTAAATGATGATTTCATTTATTAAGGGGAAACCGCTATCCAAACTAACCATCCTGGGCCACCCTTGTCGGCAGAGCTGCAATCAAGTGTTGCGAGGATTCAGTTCAATGACAACAGTCGCCTCAAGGCGCTTTATATTGTAAGGTAGACCCTACAATAATACACACAGAGACAAACCCAACAATCATATGACGCCCTATGAGCAAGCACTTTGGTGACAGTGGGAAGGAAAAACTCCCTTTTAACAGGAAGAAACTTCTGGCAGAACCAGGCTCAGGGAGGGGCGGGGCCATCTGCTGCGATTGGTTGGGGTGAGAGAAGGAAGACAGGATAAAGACATGCTGTGGAAGAGAGACAGAGGTTAATAACAAGTGCAGAGATTCGGTGCAGAGAGGTCTATTAACACATAGTGAGTGAGAAAGGTAACTGAAGAAGAAATACTCAGTGCATCATGGGAATCCCCCAGCAGCCTACGCCTATTGCAGCATAACTAAGAGAGGATTCAGGGTCACCTGGTCCAGCCATAACTATATGCTTTAGCAAAAAGGAAAGTTTCAAGCCAAATCTTAAAAGTAGAGATAGATGACTGGCAATGACTCTTTCACAACGTTGTGGAGGAATTCTGTTGCACTTTTCTTCGCAGAATTGATCAAATTTGGCTCCATTGGAAGGTTCTGAGCAGGAGTGGCCTCTTTACGGTCATACTAATGTCTCTCAAATTGGTATTTGAGTAGGCCACTCCAAAACTTTCACTTTGCTTTTTTGAGCCATTCAGAAGTAGACTTGCTGTTGTGTTTTGGATCGTTGTCCTAACTCAAGTTTGATTGAGTTTAAGGGCATTAACTGATTGCTGGACATTCTTCTTTCTCTCTGGTAAAAAGCAGAAATCATGGTTTCATCTACTATAGCAAGTCGTCTTGAAGGAGCAAAGCAGCCCCAGACCATCACACTACCACCACCATGTTTGGCTGTTGGCATGAAATGCTTTTTTTATCAAATGCTTTGTTAGTTCCAAAAAGTTAAACTTTTGTGTCATCAGCCCACAGAATATTTTACCAAGAGTCTCGCGGATCATCAGGATGTTTTTTGGCAAATGTGAGACGAGCCTTTGTGTTATTTTTGCAAGTCAGACCTGCAATGCTTTAGATGTTGGAGTGATTTTGGTACGCCACTCAGTCCTCGGAAGCTTCACCAGTGTTTTCTCCAAGTTTTCTCTAGTTGTGGATAATGACTCGCACTGTGGTTCACTGGAGTCCAAAGTCTCAGAAATGGCCTTGTAACCATTTCCATAGTGATACAGTAGATGCCAATGACCGTGTTACTTATCTGCTCTTTAGATTGTGACATGATGTGTTGCTTTCGAGATCTTTTAGCCTACTTCACTTCATGTCCTATTTAAGTGTTTTCTAGATTTAACACGTCTGGTATTATTCTGGGTGTGACTGGTGAAATTGTAAGCAGCTTTCCAAAAAATGTGTCTAATCACATTTAATTTATGATTTAACCAACAGTCCCCAACCCTCAACTCAAGTGTTCTACAGTCTGTATATTTCAAAATGAGATTACAATAGAAGAAAGGAAAGTGTAGATAATTATAACAGCAGTCCCCAACCCTCGGGCCACGAACCGGTACCAGGCCGTGAGTCGTTTGGTACCGGGCCGCGAGAGTTGAGGCTCGGGTGTGAAATTTCAGGTGTGTTTTCAGGGTTTTTATCGTTAACTCGGTTTCCCTGGGTCTTTTCCTGTGTTGTAGTTGTGTGTCTTATTTTGAAAGAAATATTTATGTGTTGCCATAGCGACCAGTGAGCATTAAGGGGCAGAGAAGAGGATGTTACTCTCAGTGTTGTTGGCACATTTCAGGAGGACGCTGCTAATAAAGTTACACAATTACACAGTGAATTCAGATTATTATTATATTCATAAAAATAACAGTTTTCATCTTGGTCGTATCATTTTATTTTGTTGTATTTATCCACGACACCTTAAAGGCCGGTCCATGAAAATATTGTCTGACATTAAACCAGTCCGTGGCGCAAAAAAGGCTGGAGACCGCTGATTTAACCTAACTGCCCACCTTTTCAAATAAGGCCAAGTAGGTTAGGATAGCTTTAAACATAAAAAATAAACAAAATCATTTGAAAACTGCATTTTGTATTACATTGTTGCGCTCCACACAGATGTTTTAGAGAAGCAGTAACAGCACTTTTTCAAAGTCTGCTGATAGCTTTAAAAAAGCAACCACAGGAATTTACAACAAGCACATTTTAAGGTGGTGTTAGTTGGATATTGTGGGATTATATATGATGACAGGAAATATTTTTTCTCCTTTGTTATGTGAAACATGAAGAAGGCACTTAAGAATTTGATGCCACACAAAAACTAATGAGTAAAATCCATGAAAATGAAAACTGCAATACATGACTTCACATTAAATACTAGACTAAACTGTAAAGAGTTAAAGAGAAGACAAAGACTGTGTAACGGACTAATCATCATATCCTCTTTGGTTATATTGCATGTCTTTGTGAGCCCATAATAATGTGACTGCATACACGTGGGCTAATTACCATGAGTAATGCAAACCTTTCTAAACTGTTTCACAGTGCAGCTATTCACGCATTAAACCTTCTTGCGGCGCTAAGCCTGGTACAGTAGTTGGTTCACAACAGTGTAACCATTTGTTCTGCAGGAGGGAGAGAACGGCTGCCAATTTGTCACACACTCAAGTTTAGGAAACGCGAGCTCAAGCTCCTGGCTGATGCACAGTGTGTTTGATCTCAAACACCAGCAAACCTTTTCTTCACAATTAAAGGTTTATAATTAAATGTTTAGGGAGTTTTTGCTTCCCACTGTTGCCAAGTGCTTGCTCACCAGGGGTCATCTGATTGTTGGGGGTTTCTCTGTTTTATTGTACGGTCTTTAACTTACAATATAAAGTACCTTGTGCTGTGATTTAGTGACAAGGTTCCTTTAGCTCAGTAGTTGATTTTAATTTAGTATGTTGAGATTTTTTTCTTATCTGGTGATTGTGTGTCTTGATTTGTGTGGTGAACTGCTGCTCTTTCATGGATAAATAAAAATAAAAGCTGTCTTACCTCCCTCTCTGTTGACAATGTGATTGAGGTTGACTATGGCTAAGATGACCTCTAGGTCCTTGTCACTCATCCCTCTGGCAGCCATGTCCTCCACCGAGTCTGGGTAGATCACCTGGTCCCGCAGTGAACCTATTGACATGTACGGCCTGGGGAAACATAAATGCACATAAGTTGTGTCCGTTATGAGCACTAAAGCTCACAAATTGTGTGAAATTTTTTTTTTAGACACTTAAAGAGGAGCTGAAAGAAAAAGATGTCTGTTTTATAGATAGTGTGTTGGATTCTGTTACAGCTGCCAGCTGGCCATCTCATCCTATGTATAAAATATTTACCGCACTGCAGGAGGGAGTCAGCTATGGGTACGATTACATTTGAAGGTTTGGGTAAGACTGCTTCCCACATGGGCGGCAGATCCTTGGTTTGAATCTCGACTGGTTGGCCCATTACCTGCCTGTGCTCTCTGTGTTTCCCTTACTCTCTCCTGTCAAAGTTGCTATATTTATTTCACTGTCTCGCTCTAAAATCAACATAAAAATGATAAAAATGTTATCATGATAACAGCTGCTGCTCCAACTGTTGCAGCTCTTGCTATATAGTAATAAAGGAGAGAGGTTACACATAATGGATAATTACCAAACAACTATAATAATATTTAATTTGATAATATTTATCATATTTAATCATTCTGCAGAGCTAGTATTTTAAACTTAATCTGGACAGTAAATATTTGACTCTGTCCAGAGCTCTGGTTTCTCTCTCAGCTGCACAGACACACTCAGGTCCTGTTACAATGGATTAGATTACTGTTACGGTTCACTGGTACAATGATCAAACCCTGCACTTGTTTTGTCTGCTGTGGGACCTGCGATTATTGAGAGTGTGCATTTGTGCGTATACCTCTGAGGGATGTAGAACATATGCTGAGGGGAGGGTTTGTGTAGCCGGCCGCCGTAGACAGGCCACAAGCCGCCGAGGATCCTGAACAGAGAGCTTTTTCCACAACCATTAGGCCCTGTGATCAGTAGGTGCATGCTCTCTTCCACCTGAACGGGAGAGACAATTTATTAATTCTCCTGAAGCAGAGCAGGCTGTCAGTGTAATTACAATGCATCACAAGGCCATAAAGCTGTGGAAAAAGCAGGAGTGGCGTTAAACTGTTACACACAGAAAATATGGGCTCGAATTGTGGTCATAAATATTTTGTACTTGTAAATCAGTTTTGTACTTGTAAATCAGGATTTGTATATTTAAAAAGAATTTGTGTGTGCGTAAAAACGATTTGTGTGTATAGCCAAAAAAATACGGGTGAAACTCCAAATTGGTGAAAGTCCAAATTTTGACCGTATTTTTCTTCCTTTCAGCTGATTGGTCAATATCATGTCAATCACAAATGTAACTATCCAATCAGAGAACAGATGTGTTTGGCTGTCGGAGGGGCGCTTTTTTTGAACTATCCCTGAAAAGTGTTTTGTATATTGAACACAACTTAAAAAAAAAAAATCCAGATGAAAATATATAGAATTTGCAAAATATTATCTTGCACCTGTCAAAAATTAGTATTTAATATCATATTGATATAATAAATGAAATTATTTATTAAGTATCTTTAGATTTCAGTAAATTGTGGCTAATAAAAGTAAAAAAGCCTGATTAATTCATTAATCAAGGCTAAAGTTCTACATATTTAAAGGCTTGGGCACTTGTGCTACAGGCGCTAGCTAGCTTCTCAAGCGTCACCTTAGCTAATTAAAGTCACTGAACTGGAGCTCTCAGAATAAGGCTTATGTGGTTAGTTTTACTAACAGATGTTTAAGAAGCGCTCTTTTTTGGTGAATGAAATTCTAGTATTACTTCATTCATATTTAAGTACTAATTTGTAAGTATGGTATATGGCTACAGCTTACTAGCCAAACTAGCTTGTGTTAGCTGATAACTTGGCACGCCCCAACCTCGTATAAATACGCTGATTCTGGCTCAAGATTAAAAACGTAGTGATGTCTATAACGCAAATGCTTTGAAACATTAGGCCACAGCACACATTACGACTCTATCATTAGTCTTTATAGCTTTAATCCTTTTGCTAACGTGGTTAACCACGGTTTCCATGGCGAGAAACCAAATATAGAGCCTCATTCATAAACGATGGGTAAAAACGTTTCACACACAAATTTATGATTCTTATTTTCTCTATTTTCATGCATGACTATGCATTTGAAAATATATTACACACCACTCTTATTGCTACTTATACTACTGCTAATTATTATTATTTAATTTTGGTCAATATTTACAGTTTTACAAAACAACATTGGCTAAAAATGTTTAGAATTAGAATACAAAACTTAATAATATGATATTAATTTACATGTTACAATGCAAATTAATAATTGAAAATATGTAGACTTTAAACACACTTTTACAGGGTTATCTTATCATATGGGTCACTCTAAGTTTCATATGAACCTAAATGTCAAAATGTTCCTTTTTTTCCTTTTACTTGTGGCACAGTGAGTGTCTCAAGTTTAATGATATTCAACACCCCCATTATTTCAGCCAGCTCTTCATCCTCAGACACTATTACCCATCCTGCGTTTTTGCCTTAGTGAGCATGCTCTTCACCTGTATGCAGCTTGCTGTATGCAGATTACATGCAGTGATCTGTCCCATAAATCTTGCAGTAGTTTTGCATGTGCACTTGTTTTTTCGTGCAGGGTAAGAACTAAAAAAAAGAACTTAAAAGAAAAAAAAAAGATCTTCAGTTTTTCAAAAAACTGCCATTTAAAGTTTGGGTATGATATTTATATTGAAGCTGACATTTTTAAGCACAGCATCAGCGTCTTTTTCTGTTATCAGCTCAATGTCAGCGGCGTACTCTTGTGTAACGACCTCAGGCCAACATATATAATTGGAGCCTGGTGCAGTCTGCACAGAGGTCTGTTTGCCTGTGGTGTTTGAAAGAGATAAGCTATTCTTATTCATTTGTAATGATTACAAAAGCTGATTCTTTTGATGTCTCGAAAAGCATTTTTATCAAAAACATCATTATGTCAGCGTTTCCTATTGTTGCCTCCTAACAAAAGAAGTCAGCAGGTCAGAACTGGAATAAGAGACACGTTTTGTCTGGTATCAAATTATCAGCGATGAAATCATGCTAACTCAATTATCCACGTACAAAGAACAGATGAAAGGACCAGCAGACCCTCAGCCACTTTTGAGTGAAAAAAACAGAACCTGTGCTGAATGGATGAGCAGATCTTTGCAGCAGATTCACATCTATGATATGAGCATTGTGCATTATACCCTGCATCCAAATAAAACTGGTCTGATCTGTGATTTCCACCACCATGAAATCCTCATGAGGTGAATATAGTGGGGAGCAACAAGTTGACACCCAAAGGATGTATCTGCTTTCTAATGAGACCCTGGGCCGTTGTTTTTAAATGCTAATAAATTCTACACGGACCAAAATCCTCAGGAGTGAAGTCAGGCCTGGACTATCAGTTAAAGTGGAGCTCAGAAGGAAAAAAAAAAGATCAGCCACCTTGAAGTTTAGGCAAGATACTACAACGTCTCCGTTTGGTGTGATGATCGGGACGTTCTCACACACGATGCCCTTGTCCACATCAATCACTTCGCCTGCAGAAACACAGAAAAAGGATCAGGAACTAGTGATTGTGTATTTGAGTAACAGATTGGACTCTGTGTCTTTTCCACTTCACTTATTCATTAGCTTAGCATTACCCTCTAACATAAGATGCTTTCTATTAGAGTGTATCCAACCTTTGGCCATTTAGTTTATTGATTTCTTATAATGTAAGCTGATCTGTAAGTTGGCCCACATAAGGTTTGTGGAGTTCATAAAATCTGGTCAAACATTATAAATTAGCAGCAAAACTTGAGCCTGAAGTTAGCATGTAAGACAAATTCTGTTATTGATTTGAGTGAGGCAACTGCCGAAGCTATATGCTATAACTCATTGCTGATTGTTGCTAATTTGGACAACAGAATGGATCGAATAATTGTTGGCAGACAGATGTTGTTGGGGAATGAACTGAGCGTTTACCGTTGACTATGTTTTGACCTGAACCAAATCAAAGCCTACTCTGGGCTTCAGGTAGCAGAAGTGGTAAAAGCAACAGAGGTTGTTATGATGGCAACCTCCTCCTCTTCTGTTTTTTTTTTTTGTACAGACAAAGAGGTGTTGTGTGTACACAGCGATCTACCCTGTATTTCCAGCGGTCCGTCTATGTGCATCTCAGGCTTGCTCTTCTTCTCCGTCGTTGTTGTGGCTGACACAGAAGAGCGCTTGTAAATGCCCTTCTGGACGTCCTCGAATACGACAAACATGTTGTGGACCCTCGCAGTGTAGCCTGCCAGCTCCGTGACCTGTCCCAACAAACACACACGGGTCAGTCCATCTCTGGTAGATGTTAGTGTCGCCACCATCGTGATAAAGATCACGATCATGGCCATGTGCCTGATAAAAATGTGACTCCATGAGTGCAGGACTTGGAACATTGATCCTAAGCTAGGTTTCATTTTAACCTCGGCTGCTGCGTCTGCAGTAGCCATGAAGTACATTCAGTGCCCCCGTTGACAGGAAGTTGTTCCTCCTCAACATCTCCTGGTGCTTGCTTATATTAAATAATTAAGGTTTTTATATGTTCTGATGAAGGCCACAAGGCTATAACATTAACATGTCTGCTGGCATGGCCAAAACAAATTGGCAAAATGAAGATCTGTCAGTACGTTTTCCTAAAGTTTGTGTCAGTAGACAAGCAGACTTAGAAAAAGGTTTTGAATCTGTGTAAAATATAAAAACAGAAAAACAGAATGAAATCATTTACAAATTGCATAAACCTGTATTTTACTCACAAAAAAATACAGATAACATATCAAATGTTTGAGACTACTCATTCGTTAAAGCTGGGGTGGGTACTCATTCAAAATGAAACTTTTCTGCAGTCAGAGGAATCGAAATCTGACTAAAGACAGGGACCATATGGAGTGTTATCAGTGCTCAGTTTAAAAGCCTCTCTGATGATATGAAGGTGTTTTAGTGCCTGTGGAATTGGCAGCATGCACATCTGAACACTATAAATGTTGAAAGCTATATCCAGGTTTTAGAGAAACATTTGCTCCCATCGAGATGACGTCTTTTTCAGGCAAGACCTTGCACATTTCAGCAAGACAATACTAAAGCACATAAAATATCTTTCAGAATCTGGAGGCTGAACGTTTTACCAGATGACAAAGGCCCAGAATTGTTGAGCAGCCAGAATCGTACACTCAAAAAAATAACTCTTTGATTCTTTCATTTTGGACTCACTCCCGACGCTTGTTGTACGGCCTTGTAAAGCACACAGTAGTGTGACGATGTAATCCAAATGTTTTTGTGACACCATCTGAAACACAACCAGCTGACGTGTCGGTATTCTCTCTCTCCTCGTCGCGTGATTGATTCCGATATACAAGATTTGTGTTGGTGTCTGTCATTTTCAAGTAATTATAAGTTGTTTATCTGTTTGTCATATGTGAGTAGAGGGAGTTTGTTAAGAGAACAGTCACAGTTGACCCAATAAAGAGAGTTCAGACCGGTTCTGGTATTGTGATTCCAGATGCTTTGGTTTGAATTTGAGGAAAGCTCGCAGGTTCAGTCAGAACAACAATCCTATGATTTCTTCTTTCACGTAATTAAATTGCTTTATTTTAGCATTATGCAATTCTGTTATTCCAACTTAATGTACTTGAGTTGGACTAACTTGATTAATTAATGATGAATCAACTGTTTTACTACAGTTGTGTCCAACTTATTTTAATCGATTTGATCCAACCCATGCAAATTACGTTAGTGCAACAAAACAGACATTCGTACTAGAAATCCATTTATTTTAAGTTCATTTAAAGAGCTATTTTTTTTGGAGTGTTCAACAAAGTCTAGAGTCTGGTTAACAGAAAATGTTAATGGATTTATAATAACTTGCACTCCATCCATCCTCTTATCTTTACCAGTGTTGCAGTGAGGCTGGGGCCTATCCCAGATGTGATAGGGTGGGAGTCAGAATACTGGACAGGTCACCAGTCTATCACAGAGAGACAGACAACCATTTGCCCTCATGTTCACAGATATTTTAGAAACACCAATTAACTTAACCCTAATTACTGCGTGACTTTAACTGTGGCAGGAAACCAGAGTACCCAGAGAGAACCCACTGCAAACTTGGCCAGATTGCAGATTTGAACCCAAGACCTTCTTGCTGCGAGGCAACAGTGCTAACCACTGTGCCACCGAGCTGTCAATCTAGACTTCAAAAAAATAGGGAAACTATGATTACAAGGCTTTATATAGAATTTTAAAAACCACAATAAATAGCGGAGGCATATACGTAGTGTGTGTATGGTTGTCTGTCTCTTCTAACCCCAGTGATTTTCCTGTGGTTTGAACTCTTGTGTGATCTTGTGAATTTGGTGAATCCAGGCAACTAACCACTCTTACTAGATTGTATCCTGTCATCTCAACAAGAATAAATTTAGTTGCTGGATTTCATGCAGATCCTACATGATTTCATTACGTTCACCACAGAAACATGAAATTATTTTGTTCACATTACAAGTTTGAATTTCGTAAATTTAACAACCACCCAATTTCATTTTTTTGAGTGTATGAGAGACAAGAAAGGGACAACATCCCTCTGCCTGAAGTCCAGCAGCCGCTCTCATCAGTTCCCAGACTTTTACCGACAGTTGTTAAAAGAAGAGGCTGTACCACACAGTGGTAAACATGACTTCTTTGTGAGGCATTGCTGCCATCAAATTCAAAATAAGCTCATATTTTTCTTAAACTGCTACATTTTCTCAGTTTGTGTTTTGATGTTTTTGGTTTCCCATATGCAATTTTGAAATGAATTAAAATGACAGGTTTATAAGATTCAAAAATCATTGCATTTTGTTTTTACGCACATCTTACAAGGCGTAGCAACTTTTCCTTAATGTTTGTGTGTGCTTTTGGATTAGATATATCATATATTTGCTTTTCCTCTTGTGGTTCTTCGCACCGTGATAACAGGCTGCACGCAGATTCCCCGCATAGCTCAAAAGAAAAAACAAACAAACCCTACTTAACTTCCAATGTTCAATTTCTATCCAGACCACATGTCACTGAGATCATAATTTCACTTCACTTAACCAGCTCCAAATGTCGTCCTTAAATAATTACTACTTATTCTGTGTTTTCACCTTGTATTCGTCTACCTCTTCCTGGATTTTAAAAGGAGATTTTTGTAAACATGATCATAAAATTAGTAAAATAATCCATTTACTGCTGAGGCAACAGAGGAAAGGAGCCAAATGTGTTTACAGGCACCTGGAGAGTGTTTCTTTTCGCTTTCTGTGGTGCACCCTGCAGCGACACAATGCCGGCTGTTGACACAGCTTGATTATTTTAAACATCGAGCACCATTTCTGAGAATTCATGGACACCGTGCGGGGCGGCCGACCGGCTCAAACTCATTCAACCAGGTACATTTCTACTGCAATATATATGCAGCTCCAGTTTAGTTTATTATGAGCCTCATTAAACCCCACTGGGAAAAAGAACCACAGCCCTGCATAATGACATTTCACATTTCAACATAAATACAGCAGTGATTACAACACATGCACATTTGTGTTGTTTATATTCTGCCTTTGTTCAAAATCCCTGATAAAAACATGCTGTTTGACTCATTTTTTGTCTTAATAATTAGTTCAACTTTTGCATGATATATCACCCAAATGTTAGTCCGATTGAATTTTTCTTGTTTTTGCTAAAATAAAGTGTCCTCCTAAAGCCGGGAACACGGTGTAATAACGCAAAATCCGTTTTGTACAAAGCAATTGGACATCTTATGCAAGAGAGATCCTTTTGATATGGCTGTATATAAGTAAACAATACGTAAGTAACCAGCCTAGACATTCATGCAGCATTGCAATATTTGTCCTGAATTCACAAAAAACCATACCGGGGCAAGTTAAATACCACTAAAACCATCACATCCACTATTCTGGTTTAAAATCAACCAAACCTGAGCTTTTCTTTGCTTAAGTTTTTTAAACATGACCAAATCTTCACATACTGGGGTCAGCATATGAGCAAGTAACCCCTGTGTGTTTCTTTTCTTGAAATCTTGGGTCTGCATGACTGAGAAGGGATGTCCCTAATATGGTCATCTCAGAAGAGGGGCGATCACATGAAAATGCCCCCCCTCCAGTATAAGTTAATAAGGATTATTTTGAATTGTGACTCACGTGAAGCTAATCTAGCAGCAGAATAGATCCCTTTAACTAACACCCAGCTGCAGATTAAACGAGACCCGACTGCCCACTCGTAAACACGGCCCTGTTCTGAAGACCAGACGAGGCAGGTGCTGTAATCTGGTGCTTGCTGGGTTTTTTGGTGTGCTCAGCAGGTGTATTAGCAAACACAGCCGCTTCATCCTTTCTGATTGGCCTAAAAAGAGTTCAAGTAAATGCTGTTGATCTTCCAGCTCTGCAGAAGTGCAGAGCTGGAAGATCAACAGATGGAGGATTATTTGCAGCTAAGCTGAGCTGTGAGAGAAGGAGCTCTCAAAACACACACATAAGCGCTGGGTTTCACTGACCTATAGTGACACGAGAGTGATGGTGGATTCACTCTTCAGGAAGTGAGGCCTATTTAAGCCCTCTGTGTTCAGTTCTGTTCCCATAATAGAATTCCAAGCAGTGTAACACATACAGCATCAGAGCACCAACCTGACCCAGTTCTGTTTTACTTAGTCACTGGATCATGTGCTGATAGAACAGGGTGCCAGTTTTAATGTACACGAGTGAACCACTGTGTTGTGTGTGAGGTTGGTAGATATTAGCCAGCACATCTTCATGTCTGCGTGCTTCTCACATAAGAATAAAAAACAAAACAGGGACTTTTATTCTTACCTTGTTATTGTGGCACAGAGAACAAAAACAACAGCAAAGCTTTTTAAGATGAGTAACAAACTACTGCAAGGTAGGACTTGTCATGGGCCAATCTGACTGCACACACACACACTCCTCCATATTAAATAGGCAGAGTGTGTGGAGGCGTGAGCTGGGCACGCTGCCTCAGGAATGTGCTCCATCCCTGCTGTCTGTCAAACTGCACACACACACACATCTCTTGGCCTTGCACGCAGGGGCACGCCGCAATGCATCTCAAGCCACACGCGCACACGTGCTCAAAACAGAAGTGCATGCAGGCTTAAACTCGTATCCCCCGGGAACGTGTTTTTCACAATAAAATGATAATCATGGTGTGAAGAAGGTGGCATGATGGGAAATTCTTTAGCGCGGGTGAAACAGTTAAGGAAGCTCACAGCCAACCGCACGCACATTGAACCAGTTTCATTTCCTCCTCTTTGACGCTGTTTCGGGCTGCTGAACCGTCGCTGACAGGCAAGTTACTCGCTGTCGGGCATGAGATAAACCGGCCAGATCTTTGCTCAAATATTCCACATTTTTATAAAGGGAATTATCAAAAAGCCTGGGATAGTACACGCCAACACACAGGGTGGCACGTGATCAAAAGTGCAGCAGTACTAATGAGCTGCAGTGCAACACAGCTTCAGCACAAATGTGCTGCAACCAAATCCTCTTATGGACTTCAAAATGTAGCCTGAGAGAGAGAGAGAGAGAATGAACTGGTCTTGCAATTTCTTTCTTTCTTTCTTTCTTTTTGGATTAAAGTGCAATGAAAGATCAGGGATTTGGCTATCAATGAACAAGGTCTTTCATTCAGCTTTTTTTTCTCTTCTTTTTCCTTTTTCATGCTGCGTGGTGAGTTTTGCAAGAAGAAGAAGAAGAAGGAGAGAGATGGACATAAATCAATCCGACATTCTTGATGTCCACTCATCCATCTACACATGGGCCACCGGAACGACACACCGATGCTCAAACCTGGCCGGTTTATTTCTTCAAGAAGACATTTTTACTGACATCTGAGCCAAAAAACTGCAAAGTCGTGACACTCTGTACAGTCTTGGGTACTTCCTACTGTTCAGATGGACAATTAAACCTAAAAAGCTGCCAGATATGTTGTGAAAGAACAAAATGCTGAATGATTATAAGTTTAAATAAGCGCAAAAGACCTTTTCTTGTATGAAACTTCTGCTGCACTGCAACTGACTCTCAAACACATAATTTGCAGGATATAACACGTATTCAAAAGGCAACACTCATAAATTTCCATCTTAAACAGCAAAAATCTGTTATTAACAGATTAATCACTTGTTCATACAGTCTCTAACTTATCCAAAAATAATGAAAAATCTGTAATTTAATGCCTTAAAGGGGAAGCATTCTACGTGTTGCTTTTCTGGACTCTACTAGAGCAGCTTTGCATGATTCACTTCATGCACAGGATGAAAGAAGTCCCCTCTCCCTTTAACCCAGCTTGTCTTCTGATTGGCTGGCCTTTGCAAACAGCAGGTCTGGACAGGAAGTTGGACTCACAGCCAGAGCTGTGTGCCTCAGATGACTAGATTAAGAGTAGATATGTGCTCGCACTGAGATCAGAGTTGCTGCAACTTTCAGAATGGACGAGTATGAAATGCAGGTGTGCATGAGAGGTCAGTGTAAGCTGTGGGCCTGTGAGTCTCAGTTATGAAGTTTTCTGATTGAAAATGACAGCAAAGCTGTGTTAAATTCAGCAAACTACGGCGCACCTCTTTGTAGGAGGACATGATCCTCTCGATGGCATCAGCTCCTGAGGCCAAGAGGTTACGTGCGGTGGTGAACGCCTCCGTTCTCTCGCTCACCATCACCTGGGTCTGACCGTCAGCTGTTTCTATAAGGGTGGAAAGACAGGCACAAGACATGGGACAGCGAGCAGAACAATTAACTTCGGGACCTCAAAAGACAAAACAGAGCTTTGTGTGTCAGCGGTGCGAAACATATTTTCACACTTGCACCTGCGAGCATAAGGATACGACGGAAAAAGGTTCATTAAATATCTGTAGGTACAGTGTAATAAGGGACTCGGTTACAGGCTTATTATTGATGCTGAGAGCTCATCAGGGAGGTGTGGGAGGCAGCTACTGTTTTCACACATGCTAATCAGCTCCCGCTGGTAGAGCAAGCAGTAACTACAGTTATTATAGTTGCACTTAAAAGGCTTAACAAGCACAAGACGCGTGCTAGGGTAACGCTACACCTAACCAACTCCCTACCGCTGTCAGCGAAGCCGGTGGCTGTGATGATGGGCACGGCCACCATGACGAGCCCGGCGCCGCTCCACACGTACTTCATGAGGAACTGCTCGATCATGATGTACCAGAGCCGTTTGGACAGGATCAGGTTCATCTGGTCCGCCAGAGCCCGGTAGCACTTCTGCAGCTGACACATCTCCACCTGCATCAGAACATGAAGCAACACAGGCATTTCCCAACTCTCTGTGTGATCTGTGAAAAAGGCTGTGCAGTAGAATTTCTTCAGGATAATAGTAAAGTCTTTCACACTGATGCTCTTTCAGAAGAAAAATAGCTTTAGTCAATAAGTTAAAACTAACTCTGCTGCTAATCTTTGTGCAGTAGATGGAACATTGTTATGGATATGACCATTCATCTCAGCTGGCCATCCTCAAAGACCTACCTCTAAAGTTACCGCTTCACCCATAGTAATTACATTAGTGTCTACAGATTGTAAATGTGTTATGCATTTCACACGTACCGTGGCACATCCGGGCACAGACACTTCCCAATAAATAAACACAATAATGATCGTGTGGCTGCACATAACTCCCACACCGCTTCCATTCTGCAGCTAGCACTCACATGCATCCGTCTCTGCATACCTTGTGTCCTCTGTAGAAAGCTATTTCCTCAGCATTAGCAATGATCCTAGAGTGCACATAGCGCAGGTAGCCCTTCCTGTGAGCCTCTTCGGCCACCAGCTTGCCAAATTTGGGCGAGCATGCACGCAGGACTTTAGCCGTGGCGAACACCACGAGCCCTGCCAGCAGGGTCGGACCGGAGGCGTTGGCCCCCCTGGACCTGGCGGTCTGAATCAACGTGTAGGAGGTCAGCATCACATCCAGTATAGGCTTGGTGAGGTTAGAATAGAGATGGGCCACGGACTGGGAGAACATCATCACGTCCTCCGTGAGAGACTGGTCCGGGTTGGCGAGCCTCCCGTCCATGTTGCTGACTTTGTAATAGGTCTGATCGGTGAAGTAGGTCCGATAGGCATGGTTCACTAGCCGGGTGCGGAAGGCCAGAGCCAGTTTGCACTCCAGGTACCGGATGGCGCTGTTGACGAACGTGGCCGGGATTGCAATGAGGAGCCATTTGATCAGCTGGATGATGAAGCGTTTGGGTTTTTTCTCCACGATCGTTTTGACTATCTTGCCGTCCAAGCTGGCAACATAAATAGAGAGAAACGTCCGAGATATCAGCGCCACCGAGTGCAAAGAGAGCAAAGCGAGCTCTCTGGAAACGAGCTTGGGAAAGAGGATTTTACCAAGTTCCAGGATCTGCTTGAAAAACTCAGCATTTACCCCCGGGGATGGTTTCCTATCAATCACAGCATCCGTTTGAGTCTTTCCCGAGCAAGTGGAGCCGTTCTCCGCCTTTGAAGCCCGGTGATTGCTCCCAGGACCTTTGTTTTTGCAGAGCTGCTTGCAGATGATGGGGTACAGCGTTCTGACACCGTATGCAGCAGCCGCAAGAAACACGGCTCGCTTCGCCGCTGCCGTGCGGTCCCATCTCACTTTAGACGCCGCATCGAGGATGTTGGACATTTTTCAACCGTTAGTCGTCTCTGCAACCAGCCCTTACTACACCCATCCCCCAGACCTGACTCACCGCGTCGACATAAAGAGCGAGAGGGAGTTCTGATGGCCGGACTGATGTGAAGCGAGCCCGATACTTGTGCCGCTACATCCTGCTCCCCTTTTTTGCGCCAGCTACAAGCACTCCAAACTAGAACAAGTGCACTTCCGGTTATGGTTGCCAAATTAAAGGCGTTCCTACCTCCACCACACAAACGTGTCTGTGTTAGCTTTTAGTTTATAAAGAAAATCAGCCCAACATCCGGTTTTGCTGTCGTCACTGGCGACTTAGTTTGCAGAGGGGTTTTTTCATTGGTCGAGCCCCCGGCAAAAATATGATTGGTTGTCTGACAGACGTAAATAAATTAGTCCCAACTGATTTATTCTACTGTACTACAGTATTTTATTTTAAGCAAACGTAAGGCACAGTGAAACAAAATACAGAAATAAAGCAAACAAACTCCGTGAAAATTACACATATATATTTTCTTCTTTGGGCATTTCTGAGCATATGTCCGAAGTCTGGTGGTATGTCCTCGTGCTTCTATTGTATTCTGAAAGCTAAAGTTAGCTACCTAGCTGAAACAAAACAATAAGCTATGCATGCACTCTGATTCTGTGCTGACACAGGCACAAAAGCTTGATCTTTGTAGTTTTCTGGATTTTGTCGTTTCTATAGTAATTAAGAGCTGTTAAAAATGAACTGGGTTGGAGGTTCAAGGTAAGAGAAAGCAAATTTTGGTTATTAGCTGATGTGTTAATGTATATCATATTAGCCTATAAATGTTTAAGCTAACTAGACACGTAACTGCTCATTTCAGAAACCGGTTAGTGATGAGGAATAATGCCAAAAAGCAGAGGGTAAGACAACCAAATAAAACTTACATTATTTTACATTAAGTGCAAGTAGGATGCTAAATATTAAATGTTTAATTGTATACTCCATAAAATATTGTATCCAGAAGAAAACTTGCTTTAAAGGGATGCATTTCTAACCAGGGTTGTTTTAGAAAATGGAAAGAATTGTTTTGACTTTTATTTTGAGTATAAGTTAAATTCTTACATAAGGAGGTCAATAGTGCACAGGTTGCATATTGAAAATATATTTAAAGTAGTGGAATACGACTTTTAATAATAATAATAATAATAAATTTTATTTAAAAGAAGAAGAAGATCTATCTATCTATCTATCTATCTATCTATCTATATATATATATATATATATATATATATGTATGTGTGTGTGTGTGTGTGTATATATATATATATAGATATGTGTATATGTATGTGTGTGTGTGTATACATGGTTTATAATGTGTGTAGCTTTGGACTTGTACTTGAACTTTAATTACTTATTTGTTGTTTGGTATTTTTAGTAGAAGGCAACTTAGCCATTTGAAAAGCCCAGACATAGCCTATTTGAAGTTTCATTGATGTGAAGTCTTAAAACTTAACAATACCCCAAAATAATTGATTAATAATCACTAGCCCAAATCGCTGCCTTTGTTTTTCACAAACATTTTATTTATTTTTCATGTAGTAAACATTAAAATCTATATCCTTGTGTAATGATAATTCATTAAATAACAATCACTAATGTTCAAGCTTGATGTTTTTTCATTGTAACCAGTTTTGTAAATATATTAAATTAACAAAGCCTTTGTCCCTGTGCCTAAATATTGGTTGTGCTTTTTCTGTTCCAGGAATTCTTTGAAAAGAGAAAAATGCAACAAAAACTTAAAAACATGGGAATACCTGTCCCAGCCCCTTCCCTAGACAACACTAGTTCTGGTAGTTTGGACCTAATGACTCTGTTTATCGTCAACCAGATTGCTGCTAAAAAAGCATGTAAAGGTGAGATTCAAAGCCCCAGATCACCAGAAAACAATAATCGAATACATTTAAGCCTCAGGATGGCAAATGATGTAAACAGATAGTGTTCTTGTTTTTCAGATCCTCCTAAAGCAGCAGTTCTTGGCAGCTGTAAGGCAGGAGCCAGGCATAAGAGAAAAGATCCTCTGGTGCTCCCGATGAGCCCCTGTTCCCCATCACAGCTGTGTCTTGTTGAGGGCCAGTCTGAGTACAGGTATAGCCCCACTGTGGGTTATCAGTTCTTGTAGCCAATTATGTTAATATAATAATAATCCTCTTAATAAATGGATTGAAAAGGGTTTTAAAAGTATTATATTTTCCATCTTAACAGTGTTCAAGAAGGCAGAGAAAGAAGGAAGGTAATTCCACAAGGGTTCAAGTTTCAGCGTGTAAGTTTCCTGCTCTTCAAGTTACTTCAAGTTAGCGAAACGTGCTTAATATGAACAAATGTAAAGACACTCACTAAATCCCTGTTTTTGTAAGTTGTCGCCAGTACTTGAGTCGGGTTTCTCAGACAACAGTGCCTCTGACTACCTGCCTGCCATACCTGATGCCCGCAGCCCCTTCTCTTCCACCTCATCTGCCTGCTCAGGCCAAGGTTGTGTAACACTAATAGACTATTAACAACTATAACTCAGTTACAGTACTGCGTATTCTTCTTTGCGTGATGATATCTTATGAAATCCAACTGTTCTCCACAGGAACTTTCACCCTGCAGCTGAATCTCCAGAAACAAAGCCAGGCACTGCATCCCTCTTCTCCCCCAACCTGGGACACCTCAGTTCTATCGCAGACCGAGGCAGTAAGGGATTCGCTCTTATTAGAATTACATCACTACTTTAAGGTTAAAGTTGTAGTTTTTACACATTTTACCCCACCCGTGGTTTCATATGTAAGAAAGGAAAAGTATGGAAACTCTGACTTGAGTTGAGAAACTTATCTAAAGTTGGTGTGGAAAAATGGCTTGTGTTGGTGTTGTTTAACAGGCCAACAAAGATGTTGGTAACTTCTCAGAACTCTGCTTTACAATAAATCATATTGTGCTTTAATTATAGAATGTGACATATGTCATGTGTGTCAAGGTCTTTCACAGTGAATGTAATCTTTTTTTTTGTAGTGATTTCATTCATGGGAATTTAAAACTGGTAATTTTGCCATGAGGCTGAGATACACATTGAAGATGGTTTGCTTCAAGTAGAAGCTGCTTAAGTAACTAGATGAATGGGCCTGTTCCTGATAGCCTGGTGGTGACGAGGTCCAATCAGGGTCACCAGCGTTTCGCCTTTTAACCTGTAAGACTTTAAATGAGTGGGGGATGGCCAACTTCGATGAAAATTGAAGCTGCATGCCATCCTTTTCGCATTGGCTTTCTTCAGATTGTGAGAAATGGATAACCTGTCCCCCAGTGACCTCATCTACAAACAGGGTTTTTGCACACCTACACAGGTGCCTAATTATAAATACTTATTTATATTTATTCAGGCTATTCAGGCCTAAAATTCAGGCATTCTTGTTCAATACAAAAGCTGAAAACAACAAAGAAAAAGTAATGTAGCATTACTTTTAGTATTACTAAAGGTACTAGTATTTTATCATATCACTATAGTATTTTAGTTAGTAAAATTTATTTATATAGCACTTTTCACAGTTAAAAATCACAAAGTGCTTCACAATTAAACCAGAAATATAAATAAATGAAAAAAAAATTAAAGCTTGTTTGTATAGAAATGTCTTCAGCTGCTTTTAAAGGGGTCAAGTGTAAAGAGTGCCTTGGTGCCACTGCCCGAAAAGCCCGATCCCCACGTGTTTTGAACCCAGTACATGGGACCAACAGTAACCTCTGACCTGAAGTGCTCAAGAAGAAGCATGAGGTTTCAACAGGTCAGAGATATACTGTGGAGCTTCAACATGTAGAGCTCTGAAAGTAAAAACTAAAAGTTTAAAATGAAACCTAAAATTTGCCGGCAACCAAAACTGGAGTAGTATGTGACCTCTTGTTTTACACCAGTTTATAGTCTCTGGACCAACAGCATCTCTTGCTAAGAGAAAATAGTTACAATCTAATAAAATGTGACAATAATGTGTCTTTCTTCTGACAAATGCTGATTTGTTTCTCTGTCAGTTTCATCCTTTCTCTCAGCCCAGAAGTATGACAAACACATCTCCCTGGTCGCACAACCTTAACCAACCCTTCTTCCAACTTGAGAACCCCACAGCATCTCAAGTCCTCTTTGGCAGTCCACAACCAGGGTGAAAACAAGTTTACATTTTAATTGGTTATTTTCTATCCTTAGTTTCAATTTTTTAACCAATCAGTGCCCGTGTGTGTTGCCACAGTAAAAGCAAGGCAGGAGACCATGCAACATATGTGGACAGCATCTTTCTCAACCAGCCAAAGGACAAAGAGTCCATGCTGGACTTCACGCTTAACCAGTCAGAAATTCAGCAGCAATTGGAGGACAATGTCTTCAGAGGCTTTTGTGATGAAGATTGTGAAGGACACTCTCATTCTGGGAGTGAAAAATCCAAAATATGTCTCCCAGATCAGACGCCGGTAAACTCTTCTGCACCTCAGTAAGTGTTTGCACTTCCAGTCTAACGAAATGCATTATTATGGAGCAAATTTTGAATCCATTTTATGTTGGGTTTTATTATTTTATTGCCAGAACTGTGCCAGACTCACAGTGCATGGGAGCAGAGGTAAGCAGGTTTTAAGTTGCCCTTTTACTGCCACCAAGTGGTCAAGTTTGGAACTGCGACGGAATTAACTTCAAATGTGTAGAAAGCAAATCATCACAAAGTTTAATGAGGCTCTCCAGTCATCATAAGCTGTCATATAGAGCTCCTAACAGTTTATGTTTAATATTTTTTATAAGTGGATTATATACATGGGTACAGCAGAAGTGTCAAATATTGAATATGTTTTGTTCACAGCCCTACAACTGCCCTGACACAAGGTTTTGTAAGTTTCCAAGGAGTCTCACGTTAAGGAAATTCATTTATTATGTAAATGTTTGAGGAAAAACCAAAAAGTAAATGGGTGTTTTTTCCCCTCTAATTCCACAGCATGCTTTGGAGACAACACTGGGCCAGCGAATGGCTCTGAATATTCGCCAAGTTACTCTTTTAGAGGAGGTTACCTGAGTCCAGACTCAAATGATGTGAGTGAAGCTACACTATGAACTTTATTCCAACTTTCTGAAGTGCACTACTTGGAAAGTTATCTTTGAAATACATTAAAGTAATCTTTCATCTAACCCCTCAAAACTGTAGCAAATTCATGCTGTATTTTTGTAGTACTGATGTTAATTAAGCTGTAGATTAACTATCAGCACTCTGCCAGTTTCTGCAGCCTCCTTTTTTTTAATTAAACACAAATGAGGAAATTACTATTAAACAGATCATCACCTGTCCCAAAAAGCAACACTCATTAACAGCACAGTGTTCTTTGCACAGTGCCACTGATTTATACCTCTTTCCTGGACATATTTTCACACCATCTGACACAGGAATTGCTGTTTTCTACTTTTAAAACTATATATTAGGATGAAGACTGCTATCAGCTATGCCTCCCAGCATCTTCTTCTTACATGGATCAAGCCTTTGGCCCCAGTAGCTCTCAAGGGAATTTAAATGAAACACTCTCTGAGCTCAGGTCTCACACCCCACGAATAAGATCCCAAATGGACTTCAGAGTTGACCTGAAAGTTACTGAGAACATGGCTACCCCAGATAAGGCTTTTGAAAGTAAAGGGCAGGAGAAAGAAAGCAGCACAGCTCTCCTTTTATCTCCACACCCTTCAGCTCAAACTCAGAGCTCAGATGTCTGCAAATGCAAGAAAACATCAAGTGAAACTCGAGATGCAGGAACTCAAACAGTACGCAGCCCCCCAGCTGGGGCGTGCGACGCTTCGACTCAGTGCAGCTTTGTTGCAGACAGTGCTCTCGGGTACAGCTTGCATCTATCAAACGCTGACATGTCGGAGCTGCCTCCAGCCACAGGGAGGCAGGCCGGTACCGCCACAGAGCCAGATGCACTCACAGCTTCACCAGAAAACTCCAGGAGCGAAGAGAAGCAGACGCCCTGGAGCAACAAGAAATCAGAGGCGGATTCCCCGTCAGGCAGGAGCATGATCACTGCTAATAACGGTGCCAAAACGATTCTACAGAGACCCACAAACCTTCTTCTCACTAACTCCCTGAGCACGACTAATGTCAGAGGTATGACATGAAAGTGAAATAGTCAGCTCTCTTTATGTGTCGTTTGAGAGAAACTTGAGATAGAAAATCACATTAAATTTTGCTCTAATGTTTCTAATTTAGGTCAGGAGAATAAAGAAGGCAGGGATGAGACAGAACAACACGAGAACTGCCCTCCAATGACAAGCTTTTCAGATCAAGGGAGGGAAGAGGGCACATCTGGCACCAGAGTTAACATAGTCTCAAAGGAGGCTGAAATGCTTCAAGACATAGCCAACGTTTTGCTCCTCCTGAAGCAGAGGAAAATTCAGGGCTACTAAGAACAGATGGATGAAGACGTCAGGAAATCAGTTCTGTGCTGTGCATCTTCCGTTATTTTAAAGCAACAGTCCTAAAAGTAGATTAAAATAGTTACAGTGTTCTTAATGTTGTGATGAAGTTTATGCAGTTAAATAAAGCTCCAAAACATGACTTTGATTCATACATTTATTTCTTTCCCCATATACACAATATTTCATGAAGATATTTATCTTTATATAATATAAACTCTAGCAAAACATTTACAGCTTGAACAATAATCAAATATACAGCACTCTTTTTTTTAAAATTTGCATTTCTGTAATACCCCACAAACTTTAGCAAAAACACACGTAATTGGTTCACATAGAAAAAAATGTAACCATTTTACTGATAAGTACACATTTAATGCCCTCAGCTGTGGTAGAGGACAGTGTTAACCGGAGGTTAAGGGCTGAACACCACATTATCTCTGACACAGGTGCAGCCTAAAACAATCACATTAAATATTTGGTTGACACAAGTTTTCGTTACTCAGTCTGTGCCGTGGACAGGTAAATCTGTGGTTTTTGTGTGTAGTAATACTTTCAGTACAAAACTAGCTTGTGAAGTTTTAAGAAAACTCTCCTGGATTAAGTGAAACTGATCAAATACAATCCTATACTGAATTATAGTTGCTAGTGTCTTCTACACCTTTCACTCCAGAGAAGCTGCGCTAAATGAGTTGAAAAGCAAAGTTTTGGAAGTTTAAGTTATAACTATATTTCGCAATGTTTTGCTTTTATTGAAATAAACAATCAGAGCTCATCTTCGAGGATCCCTTTATTACCGCTCTGGGTTAAAAAAGAAAATATCTGGAATATTCTGGCCCCATAACTACAAATCACAAGTGCTTTACAATAGAATAGCTCATCATTTTCAAACGCAAGTTGAATATTTGAACTTTTTTTGTGCTGACTTCAATTCTTGATATGATTTTATTGTAGTCTGTACATGTTGATACTACTTTTTGTGTTTGCTTTGAAAAATGATCAGCTATTATAACGCTGAAGAACTTGCAACTAAAGAGGCAACTACGATATTTGAAAGCTTTTTTTATTTTTAAAAAATCTGCCGGTTTTCCACATGAGGGTGCTTGTGTGCTACAGTATGCCATCACTGTTCTTCCATTTATTGAAGGTTTGGTGTTTCTAATCAATTTTTTAAAACCTTTTTTTCCCCATAGGTATCCACATGACACCTTGAAAACACCAAAATTACTACAATACTTGCAAACCACCGAGTTTTAATGGATCACTTAGGTGTAATTGTCGCACGGCATTTGATGGTCTGTTTCTTGTTTTAAAAAGTGGTACTAGTCTATAAATAGTGATGGGTTAGGATAATGGACTGTTGGGAAAAAAAAATTTAAATGGTAATTTTCTGCTAGCACATTATCCGTTTTTTTTACTGAGGTTTCTGGGTATTTCTATTAATGTGCAGTTAAAAATATAGGTAGAAGAAATCATATGGAAAATTCCATCATTTTAAACGTTGCATTGTACTGTATTTTTACAATCGTTTATTTTGGGTGTCTGCCATGAGAAACCTGTTCACTAAGCACAGCAGCAGCCTTTATACCCCTTACTTACCCTTTTTTATTTTTTGTTACACAGTTGTCTACTTTCCAACAGTTTCGCTACACAGAAAATTACGTGTATTTAACTAACAAGGTGTAACCTTACACAGTTTACACTTTTTACAAAACAACATTGCCAAATTACGCTAAAGCCTACTCCTCAACTTTTGACACGAGAACTACATAAATGATATGCTCGGCTATTTGTACATAAGGCTGTGAAGGAAGACACAAAGCAAAATACATGAAATTTTAGTCAATAAAATTCCATCACAGGTGAAATGCAAATATGCACATGTTAAAATTTAAAAAAAAAAAAAAGGCCATGTAGACCTACAGGAAATGTGACTGAAAAATGGCCATTAGGCACCTTCACAATACACAGGCACTAATATATCAATGTTCAGATAGAACGAAACACTTAAAAATCTCAGTCATCAAGCTAAAGCTTACTTTTACTGCTACAGACAGAACAGCCCGGTTTCTTTGCTGGATATTACAGACACTATATCCAGAAATAACGACAAGAAAAAGTTAATTGCAACAGTTGCAACATTGGTTCGTAGGGTAGGTTTTGCGAAGCACATTTTAAATGAAAAAGTAATTTGTAATTTGTCGAAATGTGGATTAACAAAAAGACCTGTTTTAAATAAATATATAAATACACAAACCATATTGTCGCACGAAGACTTCCAGTCCTTTCAGGGCTACCAAGTTTGTAAGAACGGTTTTGTTTCGGCACCCGTCGACAATACAAGTTTACTCAACCGTAATGATATACCGTGTATCTCTGGCAATTGCTTTTCATAAAAATTCAAACTGCAAACAGAAGAACATCAGCTCAAGGACTGACATTAAGTGTGCTACGCTACAAGCTGAAAAAACGAGACAGCAGAATGTGTCTCATACACCAAGGCATAATGGTACGAAAGACGACAACAGCTGCTGTCCAGTCAACAAAAGTTTTGTGGTTTTATTTACTGTAACTTTTTGAATGGAGTTGCCATTGTATTCTGACACAAAGTGTATAAATCATAAATGGTGCTTATAAAACAAATGCACAAAATATTAGGGACAAATTCGAGTCCCTTGTATTTTGTATCTTTGCATCTGTTAAACAGTCATAACTAGTCTCTAAGAAAAAGACACTGGACTTCGATGTATTATGCTTTGCCTATTATCTGCGTAGAAGGCCAGTGTTATAGACTTCTGTGGTTGAAAATAATAAGCAGGTCTGAAACCAGATAAGGTGCCAGTTCACCCCTGAATTTAGAGAATGAACTAATGGGAAACATTCATGCTAAAGCATTAGTGTTGATTGGGATTCCCCCAATTGACTGCTTGAAAAGTGAACTGATACATGTTACTGATAGAAGCATAGTCTTCTAAAATGTAATTCCCAATCTATGTTGGAGGTAAACCAGTGGCCCCTCAGATCACAGGAAAAAGAACACTATTACAGACTCGGTCGCTCTGCATGTTCCAGTGAAATGGCTAATGAAACACCCAGAGGGAGGTAAGCAACACCCAAGTTTCCTCTAGTCTACATCTGACGCGTCATTGTCCGATAGATGGTAGTTTGAACCTTTGACCCGGATGTACTCAACCTGCCGTCCCTCATCCGAATCAGAGGCGCCGCAAGAGCAAAGGTGGTTTTCGAACAACGCTTCGATCTCCTCCAGACGGCGGGATTTGGTTTCTGGCAGGCAGCCATATGTGAAGACGAAACCCAGCAAGGCCATGCTGGAGTACAGGAAGAAAGCTCCTGAGAAGACAAAGCAAAAGAACACGCTGTCACCGAGGATAGCCACCCACAAAGATGAGAAACACAATGGCACAACTTCACACTTCTTATAAAATGATTTGCTTGTTCTCATTCACTGCCAGAAAAAGAAACACCGATGGTGACAACAGATCCCGCGGGCAGCTAATATTAGACCACGACTCCCCACGCACTTCTAGGGACGTGTGTGGTGAAGAATGAAAATGTTTTTGCAACACTGCTTTCACACTGCTGGTCACCCTATGATAAATGTGGAGTATAAGTAAAAGGCACCTGTCAATGTGGCCTTACAGCAGGGTAAACGGGAAACAAATAACTATGTGACGAATAAGGGTTCATACGAAAAGACTGACACAGGTTTAATGAGATTTTGTCGCAACTGTGGTCCATATTTTCTTCTTGTCAACGCACAGTGACATTTTTAAGTTGCAGCCGAGTGCACTTTAAGATTTAACAAGACAACATCTTGTGTTTTCCCAGCTTTGACATTATTTGCCTCACTTTTAGTAAATGATTGCTATCAAGCAGATGAATTGGTGAATGACTCCGAATCGATAATTAATCCAGTGGATCTCAGGATGCCTCCACAATCACCCCTGATTGATTGATCTCCAACTCCGCCAAAGGTCAGCTCCTTCCTGTGTGAGGGGAAACCTGCTGTTGTGCTACACTGACTGAGGACTTATGCAAGATGGGTGGAAGAAAGCATCACTTCAGGGTATCAACAAGCTGTTCTGTCCTTATTGCTCTTAATGGGAACACAAAAATACCTCTTACGTGTAAAAAATAAAGGATAAAATCTTTCAAGGTTATTATTTCCTTACACACAGAAACTGACCATAGTAGGTGATGTACTGAGCCAGGTGGAGGAAGGTAAGAGACACCAGGATGTTGAAGGTCCAGTTGACCCCTGCTGCACAGGCGTTCCCTGTGCTCCTTGCCCAAAGAGGATAGATCTCAGAGTTGATGGTCCATGGCATTGGACCCATACCTGCGACAGACAAGTGAGAATGAGCTGTGGGACCGTTTGATTAAGAGGTGGAGATGTGAGATGGATGGAGAACTGCACTATATTTTGTTTAAGTCTTGTCAGCAGCACTTCATACAGCTTATTTCATTTTCAGACATGTAAAAAATTCAAAACTCAAATTGTAAATGACCTTTAAATTTGGGAAATATTTTTACGTTTGTTTGAAAGGTACTTACTTCGGTTTTATTTTGAAATCCATGCTTTTATTTTGAAACAGGAAACTGGCGCAAAACCGTTAAAGGGCTGTTAGTAACGTTTCTTTTAGGATATGGTAAATAGTGTGCCTTAAAGTGTAAAATATGTACGTTTTCTTTGCCAATTAGTACCTGGCTGACAGTGGCACAAGGTTTGTTAATGTTTCCTTTAACGGAATAAGTTACATGCAATCAAAATGTCGTTTAATAGAGTTTATGTTGTTAACCTTGACCTTGATGTGTAGTTGTAAGTTAGTGAGGCGATATAATGAATTGAGTGATGTAAATTTGATGTATATGCTATATGTGAGCAGGAGAAATTTGTTTCCTTTGATGTTATTAATATTAATGTATTAATATTGCTGGTTTTGTTTTGCTCATAGCTCTTACGGTGTCTTCACTGAATGTTTCAATAAACACCTTTCCAATAAAACCTCTGTGAAGCATCAGTATAAGAGACCATCATTCAGCCAGGGATGCTACACAAATGTTCTACAGTCTGTATATTTCAAAAGGATATGAGATTACAGTAGAAGAAAGGGAAGTGTAGATACTTTATAACAGCGGATCCCAACCGCCAGGCCACGGACTGGTACCAGGCCGTCAGTCGTTTGGTACCGGGCCGCGAGAGTTGAGGCTCGGGTGTGAAATTTATGGTTTTCAGGGTTTTTATCGTTAACTCGGTTTCCCTGGGTCTTTTCCCGTGTTGTAGTTGTGCGTCTTATTTTGAAATAAATATTTACGCGTTACCATAGCGACCAGAGAGCATTAAGGGGCAGAGAGGAGGATGTTATTCTCAATGTTGTTGGCGCATTTCAGGAGGACGCTGCTAATAAAGTTACACAATTACACGGTGAATTCTCGTTTATTATTATATTTACAAAATACCACAGTTTGTGTCTTGGTCGCATCATTTTATTTTGTTATATTTATCCACAACACCTCACCTCGGTCCGTGAAAATATTATCTGACATTAAACCGGTCCGTGGAGCAAAAGGTTGAGGACTGCTGCTTTATAATACAGCCCATACCCCTGTCAGACCCTTGAATTCCAATCCAAGGAGACAAGGACAGGATACCACAAAGAGGAAATTTTGGTTGTCCTTTACTTTAAAATACCCGAAAGTTACTAATTAAATAAAAAATACATGAAGTTCGATTTGCATCCTCTTTCTTCTCCCTAGACTCTCAATTAAGAAGAATTACATGGTAAATGTAGAAAAATTACATAATCAGTCGTGGGCTGTGTTATGAAGTGCTACCGTGCCTATAATAGAAACAAAGACGGTAGTTGAATTTGACAGAAGCAGAAAAGCTCTATCAATATGCAGCATCTACATACAAGTAAAAAGATATTTGATTTGATTTGATTTGCGGTCAGCTGCTGATTCCTTTTGTAGGTTGAGTAGTATTGACCAGGCAAATTTACGCAGGCTTTGGCTGCGTACAGGTAAACAGTCCATGTGGAAAATAAAATAAAAACATATATGCCAAAATGCAGTTTTATAACTACTGGCTCTTGTTTAGCTATGAGACTATGATCTACCTGTTTATTTGCGTTTTAAAAACTATCTGCATTTCTGGACTCTAAACAATGAACAGTACACCGACTAGGCGTTTAGACAGCAGCCAATGGGTTGGTGCTTTGTTAGGATTATAATGGATCCTGTTAACTCTGGTAAGCACTCAGACAAACACATCTGCAGCTAGTCCAACACAGCGAGGTTTAGCTTTGGCAGGCTATCAGAACATAGTGTGCTTTGTCCCACACTGCATTTTCAGAATTAAAAAAAAATATGTTCAATTTTTGGTTCTTTTTTTGTTATTGTTTGTTTTGTTTTCCCCAAAAGCATCCTGGTGTTGGATCTCATGGGGACTAAAACTAAGGTTCAGTCTCTCACCCGGCGCAAAGGCAGCCAAGTAGAGCACCAGTCCCAGTAAAACCAACCAGGAGAAGGAGGTGGGGCAGTAGTTGTAGGCCCAGTAGGTCTGATCTCTCATCAGGGTAGAGTTGGAGCATCTATAAGAGGCATGCACATTTTAGTTAGTTAGACTTTACCAATCCTTCTTAAAACTGTGGGGGGCGGGGGGGGGGGGGGGGGGGCAGTTAAAGGTGAGATGTGTTATTTCACTGCATCCTAATGCACTTCCACATGCTCACTTTGCATCCTGTGACTCACCTGCCCCATGCTGCGTGCTCGGTGGAGGCCTTATTGACTGTCACGCAGGAGGAGGTGAGCAGCGCCGAGCCATTCTCACGGTAACAGAAGCCGCATCCAGGATCCAGCATGCACGGCTCGCACACCCTAACAGCAGACGCAACACGCATTAACTCTCATTGCTCTGAAGACAATCAATCAAACGGCAGCTTGTAATCACATTCTTTTACGTCTGCCTTTCCTCTATAGGATGCTGAGAAACTCCTCGTAAAAGTTCAATATGAATGTAAACGTACCTGCTGCTACTGGACAAGATGCAAATATAACAGAAAAACAGCTACCCACCCATCTAACTGAGGCACACATC
This sequence comes from Neolamprologus brichardi, assembly GCF_056152115.1. NCBI lineage: Eukaryota > Metazoa > Chordata > Actinopteri > Cichliformes > Cichlidae > Neolamprologus > Neolamprologus brichardi. The sequence continues at coordinate 4,860,907 of NC_142120.1, read as the reverse complement.
TCTCACCAAAATCAGGAAATGCATGAGACATTCGTCCTCACTGTGTGGGATTCACTATCATTACATTTCTTTTCCTATGCTGTTCCCAGCTGTGTTAATTTAAACTACATCCTATCACATTATCATGTTCTGCGGTCTGTTTCTTAACGAGCAGTCCTTATTTTTGAGTGTTTCAACTGAACAGCTTCACAAGGGTGCACTCATCTTTCCCCATGCTATTTCATCAGGTTCAAGGTAGGTCATGAAATGCACACTCTGCTTGAGAGATCTATTTTTATTGTCCGTAGCTTTCAGGGAAACTTTTATGAAAATAACACCATGTATTCAGAAGTAACTATTGCAGGAAGGCGAGGAGAAAGATATAACCACTTAGCATTAGCTGCTTAGAAGTATCTGTAACACTTATATAGATATTGTTAAGTATTAGTAAAGCTAAAGCCCACTAAACATCTGTTTGTATAAAAAGAAAAAATCCCAGAGACATTAGCAGGTCAGGCTAGCTAGCCCAGCAGTAATGTAATGCTAGTGATACCTTAGCACTCCTAAGGGTTTTTATTAGCGTTAGGTAGCATTGCAGGCTGGTTATGTCATAGATGGCAATTTCACCACTGTACTACTCATGGACTCCCCTTTTACCATGTGTGTAATGCAATGAGACAGTTCAGGAGACTAAGATGTATATTTTATACATATATTTTATACCATATGTTTTAAATTATATTTACTATATACATATATTTTATTCCATATTTGATATTTATCTGGTGACAAAAGTAAGCATAATGTAGATAGGTCCTAAAAGGATGAAACCCTTTCCCAATAGAAAAGCGGGGAGCTCGTCTAGAAATCCCTATCAGTAAAATCTATGATAGTTCCCCTTTAACCTTAGTGCTTTCCATCAGGAGCAACCTTCACCCTTAACCTCTTAAGCCCCAAGGGGGTTTCTGAGCTTCCTGCTCGAAAATGTAATGCCCAAATTTAATTGATTATTTCTCTGCAATTACAAACTCTGTCCTTACAATCTTGGTATCAAAATAAAGCTAACACTTGTGAAATTTCATCAGAGGTGTAAATATTGAATCAGATATTACTGTGTCAAAGTTACTGAGACTGGAACACAGAAAAAGTAAGTAGATTTTATCCTCGCCTAATTTTTTTTTTTTTTTTTTAATTTTTAGCATATAACCCTTTGAAAAATATGCCTCAGATCACATTTGGTTCCAGAAATCCAGTAACCAACATATAAACATCATCTGTGCAAAGATTTATGTTTCTAAAGTGAAACAGTGAAAAATTACAGCGCTGTCAATACATGAATATCCAGACGTTGTACAAAAATGTCCAATTTTGGCACACAATTGGACACCATGCCAGTTGATTTTTTTTTAGGTATTAAAGAGCAGAAATTAATAAATTTTATTAACAGGCCTAAACATGCTTTTTTTAAAAAATATATTTTTGAAGAACACATTTACATGGTAATGGCCCTTTTCTGCAGCGCGCATAGAGCGTTTGATTGGCCTCTGGCCCTTTAAACTCCCAGGGGCTGTAACTTTGGTTTCTTTTGGTCAATTTGCGTGATTGACACCTCTTTTTAATCGTTTGAGCCAATAGATTCACAGTGATGATGCCACGTTCACGTCACTTCAACCAATCAGACGTTGTGATGCCAAAACCCACGTGGGCCCAAATTTACTGCATGTGGCGTCTGTTCAGTCACGTGTCTGTAGGTGGGTCTAAAATGGAGGTTGTTGACGGAAAACTGCTCTGATGCGGCTAGGTAGGCATGGCAACTACTGTTAGTCACGTGGCTACCGGCTACCAGCGAAAATAACGGAGGAAATCGGGACGGTAAGCCAATTTCTGTCTTAGCGCATTTGCGCTGCTGTGTGTTTTTGTGGTCTTCTTTTGTGGCTCATTCAGTGAATTTTGGTCTGATCGTGGTGAAACTTGGTGTGTGGAGTCAGTGATAGCTCTGGAAGCTAACCAGCCCATCTTTAGCCGGTTACACAAGTCTGAAGAATTTCTGGTTCGGTTTTGTTTGTTTAGCGGACTTCTGTGCATTTACGTAACTGCTCGTTTAATCACGGCTTGTTTTTGGTGTGTTTGGTGGTTGTAGAAATGGTTTATATGACATTTTAGCTGAGATTCTGAGGTTTCTGTGGATACCACACATGTCTGGACTTATATTTCTCAACCCGAGTTATAACCGATTAAACGTGATCTCCTCCTTTCTGCCCCGGTACCGGGGGCGTGGGGATTAAGTGGTTAAATTAGTGGACAACCCACTCCACCAAACGATAGCCAACTCCAGGTCCGCAGTCAGTATAAATGACTAAGTTAAGACCAGGTGAGTCAAAAAAATTTTGTAAAACATCAAATATTTGCACAAATGTTATGTGTCCAGTGCGTAAAGGGCTTTAGCTCTCCTTAGTCAAACCCCAAAATAGCACGTTAAGAAAACATCTTTAAATGGGACATCTGAGCACCAAAGCACTTAAGAGGCTACTGGTGGTTCTGGTGCTCTGTTGATGCTGCTGTGGTCAGTGAAGGGATGCGTGTGGGTTCATGTGAAGCAAAGTGAATTCAGTAAAGCTTTTCCAGTGTGGTAAAAGCACTCATCTCTTCAAATTATCCCTGCGTTTATGTGGGTTATAGCACGCGGTCGCAGGACAGCGAGTGCATTAGGCATTGCCTGTCGTTGTGATGAAAGACTGCCGTTACACATGAGCTTCATCTCGTGTCTGCGTAAGTGAGAGTAAATTGCAACACGGAGGCATCTGATGACTGTTTCATTCGGAAACAAACTCTGGCTCACCGCCTGCCTTCTGCTGCTGCTGGGGACAGTCGAGTGAAATGGGAGTGACAGATGTTAGATGATGAACTGTTAAAATCATTTAATTACATTTATTAGGTAAAATAATTGACCACAATTTCTAACACCTATGCTGGCACTAATTTTGACCTCTGAGTACTCAGAGAAATCTAGATCTGTTTTAACGTATGTGTAACTTCACCACAACAATTCTTTTAGGAGGGTTTTATTCTCTTTCCACCACTTAGTGTCCTCTGCTCTAAAACTGCAAAATACTAAGTGCCTTTACTAAGAACAGAAGTGCTCCAAGGTCAACAGTAGCTTTCTCATGCCAGCACCCCCATTTCCAGTTCTTGTTTACCATTTTAAGCTATGCTACAATACCAAATGTACCGCTTTGTGTTTTCCTCCAACCTTCTGCAGAGTGTGACACCTTAATACAAACACAGAAATCGGTATTTTCCTTCATATGTGCTAGATGATCAGACGGAGTAATTCAGAGGGACTCGGAGGTCTAAAGTCATACCTACTCCTCACATCCTGAAGGGAAATAACAACCCTCATTACTAGGTTTGATAGTGTAGCTGGATTTCTTTCCACCATGTGTGTCTCAGTATGTCTTTTGGTCCTGGAGAAAGCTACTCTAGTGGTTATACCCCAGAACTTGGTTGCAAGCCATAAAAATGCAATATCCAGTTGGGAAAAAAACACCAGGTGATTTACGTTCAGTTGAGATCAAAATGAAGGGCACATTTGAAGACTGGTGTGCTCCGATGCATGGGTCTTTCTGTATTAATATGGTAATGGAAGCTGAGCACTTACGGTTTGGAATGTCAACATGTTCCAATTCATAAGTGCTGGCAAAACACAGGCTCTCAGTGCCTCTGAATAGGATGGCTTTCTCCTTGGACACCTGTTAGGTGATGTGTTTTGGACATGTCTGACCAAGAGGAGAGACAAGAGAGGAGGGAATGCGTCTCCCCAGCCATCTCTTCCATCGGGGATTGAGGAGTTGGCCAGGGAGAGAAAGATCTGGGTATCTCTGCCTACACTTCTCCCATGACCTGAAATAGACGAATGGATTCATGCATGGGTAGATAAGAAGAAGGAATAATTGAGCCTTGGCGCCTCTGTGATCCAGGTCCTTTTGCATGCTTCAGTTTGAAGGACTTCTTATTGACATCAAGCATCAATGTGATATTAAGGTGCTTTCAGTCCCATTGCCACAGGTGCAAAATCAACCTAGTCATGCAGTCTGCCTTTACTAACAAAAAGCGCATCGAATCTGTGCATGGTGCTGTAATAGTTTGCCACCGTTGAAACAAGTCAGATTTGAACATTTTTCCCTCTTCGTTCTTCCACAATAAACTGTAAGTGGTATTATTGCAAAGTAGAAGCATTTAGGAACCACAGCAGTTCTTAAGTCAGTCATGAAGTGGCAGACTGTGCATAATTACAGAGCGAGTCACCAAATGCTGAGGCTCATAGTGCATATCAGTCACCACCACAACTCAATAACCTCATCTGGCATTAACATCAGCACAAAAACGGTGCACTGGGAGCTTCACAGCATGGGTTTCCACAGCTGTTTGCTTTGATGTCCATTTAATGTCAATTTCATACTGGAATGAAAATCCTTGTTGTTATTATAATCCCATAATAAAGTAAATCTCAATTCCACAGTTTACTATAATGGTTACTGAGTAATTACACCATAGATTAGTGTTTTAACGTGTTCCCTAAAAGACTTGCTTTTGATACCACCGTATTAAATCCTCTGGGTAAATGGTCTTTATTGCTCAAATAGTGTTTTTTTTTAACACTCTGCAGCTAAAATGGTGAACGGTGGAGCAATTAGAATAACTGCAGAAAAGAAAAGACAACCTGTTGTTGGAGCAGGCTAAGAGAACTTAACACTGATAGATTCTGTTGATGTAATAATACCACATACTCTAAGATACATCTGAAACGCCACAGGCCTGTAGATAAAGTACTCACTGGTACTTGGAGCAGGTAGAGTTGGCCATGGCGGGGTCTAATGGGTGGTAGGTGACAGGGGGACTGTGCTGTGCAGACATTAAGAAACCGATGGCCAACAGACTCAAACTGAAACACGTGCCTGTCAAAAAAATAATAATTAAATAACGCACAGAGCGCACAAAAACAACTTTTAATATTTTTTGTTGATTTGGACAGCTCAAGTCTCCTCCTCCTTTAGCCTTACCTATGATGCTGCCTAGGGTGAGCTTCCTACGCCCCACTCTCTCCACCAGCCACACTCCCAGCAGAGTAAACAGGAAGTTGGTGAGGGTGGTGAGTCCAGCCAGCCAGATTGCCAACCTGTCATCGCGCACTCCTGACATCTGCAGGATGGTGGCACTGTAGTACCTATGTGACATGAGAGAAAAAAGAAAAAGCAAAGTTAGAGAATAATAATAAGAAAAACGAAGCATAAAAATAGGTCAAGAGTATCCTTCTTGTCTATAAACACAGACAGATTGGCAACACATTGCAGTCAGTCTTAGTTAGTCTGTGCCTATGAGTCCAACTTGTCTGTGACATGTTTCTTTGCAACAGACTTGACTTACCTGACTGCCAACTGGTTGTATTCTGGCTATATTTCTGCATATAAACAAGTTTGCAGTTAAATCATTCTCCTAAAGCAACTATTTGTGGAGGAATTTCTGAATTTGTGCCAGAATTTAAAAGTTAAACCACTTTATGAAAATACACATTTCAAACCGCCTTACATTCTCTTGGTTTGAATACAGTTGGAAACATTCTGGATAATGTTAGTGTGCAGAGTCAACAAAACACAAGAACGGCATATTCATTTTTCAAGAGTAACTGTTATTACACTGTTATTACACATATTACACTTCAGTTCAATACATTTTAATTTTATTTATAAAGTATCAAATCACTACAGTCGCTTCAAGGCGTATTGTAAGACAAAAACCCTACAAAGTATTTCAAGTACTGTATAATTGTATTTGGAGAAATGTTAAGCAGTCTCAGCACAATATTATGGCTATATTAAAGTATAAATATCAAACAGAAACATATACAAAACTGCAATCAATCTTTAAGTCAACAAGCCAATCACAGCCTCTCTTCGTAAGAGCAATTCACTCATCCACCAACCCCAGTCTCTCTACTTGAGCACCAGTCGCTCCACTAGCGATCAGTTATAAATAGGCTCTCTCTTCATCTCGCATATAATATAATTATGCACTTGCAACTCTGGCACCATGTTGCTCCACGTGTGCAGATTAACAGCAATCATCATCAACAAGGCTCTAAGCAGGCTGCGGTCAACAATGCAGACACCTGCACAGAGTCCATTTCCCGTTTCAACTTTGCTACTTTGTAACTAAGAAAGATGAGTGGAAAAAACAAAAGGACATGCATGCAGAAAACGATGAAACAAAATGCACACACCTGCAGGGACTCTTTAAAGTAAACACCTCCAGGCAGTTTAAAGTAAAGTATAAATGCGCTCATTGGCAGAAAACACATCATTACCCGAAATAAACACAACGCGTGCAAGCACATTCAATAGATAGGGACTCAGCAACCTTGAGAGAATGCAACACAAATACAAAGAAGGTAAGACTCATTAAGAAAAAGCTCAAATAAATCTACAGCATTGTCTGCCTGCCTGTGTCTCTAAAGGCAGCTCAGAATTAGCATTCTGCTTTTCATCTCTTCAAAAGCATCGTTATCTCGCTCTTGTTCTCTCTCTCTCTCTCCCAAAACAAAGACATTCATTTGAGGGATTTGCATAATAACACTTTACTTTTTCTGCCATGGTATCCACTCAGACAGAACGAGAACAGGAAAGGAAATGAGATGGTGTGAAACTCGGGTTTAAAAGCATGACCTACAGTCTTATAAGGTGCATGAGGTGATAAATGTTTTTGATGGAATTATTAGGCTTCTGCAGACTGAGATATGTGCCGGTAAAAATGCACGTGCTTAATGGACACACACTCACACACGCGCGAGAAATGAGTCGGTTTTGGAGCAGCAGCAGGAGTAAAAGCACTATTTCTGTTCTCAGCAGTACAGCCCGCTGTGCTCCATCTCCAGCCCTGCATCTTCCTGATTACAGCACAGACACACGCACACACGCGCGCACACATTGTGTTCTGACTTAAAAAGTACTGTGAACAAAAGCCTCCAGAAACAAAATTATCATTTTTTGACCACAGTGCCAAGAAGCACGGCCTGTGTTAAATGTTAAAAGCATCTCTGAACTGGCATTTCAGGCTTTTAAAAGCCCCAAAGAGACGCTCGAGAGGCAAACATGGCCGTCGGATTTCTAAAAGACATTGTTATCCATCATCAAGTGCTACGGTGTCATTCTAAGGTGTCATGATGAAATCTCAATGAAAAAAAAAAGAAATAAGTGGGGAACATAATATATAAAGAACTACTCATCTATAAGTTGATAAATCAACTTTAACCATGTAAGACCCAACCCATCAAAAAATACCCAGAAAATTTAGATTTTTTGAAACTGAGATGTTTATTAACTCTTATAACAAAATCCACTTTTTTTTGCTATATATCATGTTGTGTATGATATATTTCTATTATATATGTATTATATATTTTTTGTATCGCATTTGATACATTGGGCTTTTTTGGCAACTTTTTGTTAACTACAATGTTAATTTTAGACAAAAAAAGAGTTTTGTCCATAACATTTTTCAAATTATGGCTGATCATGTTGATGAGATAGAGGTCTCAGAGACTCATATATCAAATATGATACAGAGGGCATTAGAAGACTAAAAAAATTTCAAAATCATGTTTTTACTTTTATTTATTTATGTGAGTGTCTACATTACAGCCATCTTTAACACATAGCGGAGGCTCTGTCATGTTTTTCAGCGGCATTTCAGCCAGTGGTGTTTGAGCTCTTGTCAAAACTGATTTATAAATTATAAAGACAGAATAGTACCATCAGGTTTTGATCCACAATGCAATACCATCTGGAAAGCAACTGACTGCATACTTTTTCAGCGTGACAATGATCCTGTCATTGCTGTAAAAGCATACCCTGAGAAAAACAAACACTGGAACACTAACAATCATGGACGGGCTCCCCAGCGCCCGGACATCAACATTACTTGTAGGTAGGGCTGCCACAAATGATTATTTTGATAGTCGACTAGTCACCGATTATTTTTGCGATTAGTCGACTAATCAGATCCATTGGACGTAAAACGTACAGCTTATTGCACCAGGAGCATCTGCTCTTATATAAAGTGTTTAAGGTATGTGCTAACTAAAAATAAAGACAAAATGATAGTTTATTAAATTTTAATGAAATTTGCAGATTGTTTCGGTGAAGTTTAATAAACTCCTTGCTATCTAAAATATAACAGGACACCGGAGTATTTTCTCGAGCATCTCACACTTCTGATAATCAGCTGTCTGCTTGACATTTATTCAGCTGTGTAAAAACTATAACTTTAATCTCAGCCAAACCGATTTACTCAGGAACAAATAAAAGACTAAAAAAAGCCAAACAATAACATTTTTAAGTTATCTAAGTGACTTATATATCATGTTTAACCTGAGTAGCGAAAGACGGCCGGTGGGTTTGAAAACGATTTGCAGGGAGTCCGGTGTTTCACGGCTCTAGTTAGCCTAGCCCCCGGCTAGCTATCGAGCTAGTGGGTAACAGACGTCTCCGAAAACGTCGGAGCGCTTTTGAAAATATGTGGTGTCTTGATAAGCTGAGCAGATATTTGAGGTTTACACAGCTACATTCTCACCTGAAAATGTGTTAAACTTTTATTTTGTGACCCAGAAAGAATAATAAGAGTAATATTAAAACTAACTAGCTGCCGCCATTGTTGGAAACTGAGCTGGGCTGCGCTATGAATTCTGGGACACAGCTTCTTCTTCTTCTTCGGGGTTTAACGGCAGCTGACATCCTTGTACATGCAGTGCTGCCATCTTCGGTTTCAGTCCGTTATTACACTCTTAAATCCTACTACTTATTCCTGCGTCTTTTGTGATCTTACAAAGCTTCAAACGATGCGTCGACTATTAAATTAGTCATTGACGATTTTGATAGTCGATGTAATCGTGACTAGTCGACTAATCGTGGCAGCCCTACTTGTAGGTATTTCAATACATTCTTATATTTCCCATTTTTCCAGCAATCTTTAAAAAAAGAAAAAAAGAAAAGAGGTGTGGCTCAAGACATGCAGTTATTGGGGTTAGGTTCATCAGTAATTCTAAATTGCCCATAGGTGTGAATGGTTGTGTGTCTCTCTGTGTTAGCCCTGCGCCAGACTGGTGACCTGACCAGGATGTACCCAACCTCTCAACCTATGATAACTGGGATAGGCTCCAGTCCCTCCACAACCCTAATAAGAGTAAACAAAAACATTTGAATGGATGGTAGCTACTGAAGTATCTAATTTTGAAATGAATGTCTTTCCACAGCAATACATTTATAACCGGAAAGAAAAGGAAAACAAAGAACGTTTTCTTTTTCCTTCTGTATATTTTCTCACCTGCAAATAGCAGGCTGCTTATGACAGCGCTCGAGCAGGAGACAGACTGATACTCTGGTATAAGAGATCAATGCACAAAGAAGTGAAGCAGCTCAGTATTCCCATGGACATTCCTCACTGGATGACATGGTGTCACATTCAGAGCACTGTAGTGCAGGTTGTTGGGATGTAATGTTCTTTGGTTAATTTCTGGGTATTACCTTATGTGTATGAACAGCGTGGTTCCAAATTAAGCCAGTCTGTTTATTTGATAATGAAATCAATTTGTAGTGTCATGGTTAAGTGTAAATATTTGTATTATATATGTGTTGTTTCTTGGCATTTTCCCCCTTTATGATATCATAGCTTTTCTGTAGCGCTACAAACCTGAAGGGTTTCAGGTGTCACTTCTCATACAAAGTGACACCTCTCGGTCTAAAACACCCACTAGTTGTCGGCTATTAGCACACATCACAGAGCGACAGGAAATACTCCATGTAGGGTTTGAATGAAACAGCAGTCTGAGGTAATTTCAGAGGACTGTTTCATAAAATCTCTGTGCTTTCATTTCTGTTAACAATCAAAGCAGTCTTTGAGAGAAAAACTTCAAAGCACCTGTAAGAGCTGAGCTAGTGGAAACAGGCTGTAGCGTAGTCACAGGAGAGTCAGGTCCCTGTCTTTTACTGTCCTGTAATTGTTACATCATCTGCAAACTTTCGAAACTATGCAGCCATTCTGTGCCATAAAAGTCTCTCAATTAAAGACACAGTTTAGAAGCAAAGCACAAAAAGTGGTGCTGGAAAAAGCTACAGTAGGAAACTTTTAATTACCGTAATTGTCGGGCTATAAGCCGCTACTTTTTGCACAAGCTTTGAACCCTGCGGCTTTTAGTCAGGTGCGGCTTTTCTATGGATTGTCCATGATTTTTGTGATATCGTAAGACAATTTGTTTTGTTTGTTCCGCTGTTGTACGGCACTACGTTGCCTGGCGGAAGGGCATGTGATCAGACACACAGTATCGGGGTTCAAGAGTGGTATGTTGGTCACATGTCCATCCGCCAGGCAACATAGTGCCGTACAAGTAGCGCGAAAAACAACTTCAAAGTAGCGCTACGCGTTCAGCAGGAGGCGTGGATGACGAGCGGCGATAAACTTGCGAAAAGCAAGTTATGCTCAACTCCAGCAGCGGTTTTAGATACGGGCGACACGGGCGGTTGCCCGGGGCGGCATCATGGTGGGGGCAGCATCACGGCTCGTTCTCATGCTGCCCCGACATCATGCCAGCGCATATTGGGAATGGCATTGGTTTTCTATCACCCATTTGCTGGGAGTAAGGGCGCCCTCCGTTTGCGAGGTGCGCCTGCTGCTTGCGGCACAGGGAGGAGAGGGCGGGGCGGCGAGGGATGCTCTGGCTGGCTGGAGCAGCAAAAATGACCAACTCGCAAAATAAAACAAATTACAAACAAACCAACAAACACAAAAACACCAGACATCATGATACAGACTTATAATTTGCACCGATGCTTTTTCAAAATTCTATACGGGAAAAGTGAGCGCGAGAGCCCTCGGTGCGCCTGCTCGCTGCTGAAGTCAAAGTAAACTTTATTGTCATCTCCGCTACATACAGTCCAGTATATAGAGAGACGAGACGACGAGGCTCCAGTTACAGCAGTGCAAGTAAACAAACAATATATATAAGAAGAGTAAGAAAATAAATATACACTTTAGGACTAGGGGTAAAGGGATCAATAACAATTGAAAATGTATATTTTATATTTTGTTGATCTAAAGTCTCACACACAACTCGTTTTTAAACTCTAAAAAAAGAGAAAAGAAGAGGAGGAGCGTAGCGACTTCCACAGTCGCTAGAGGCCGGGGACTGAGCCTGCCTATTTGCCTGTCAACTTTACGCAATAATGCGAGAGGTGGAATTACTTGCTTGTTTATTAAAGTGCTTGGAAAGTTTACAGAGCAATGTGATCGGCTCGCGATTCAAACACTTAAAACATCACAGGCTCTAATGCAACAAGGGGAAACTCGTTGTGCTGCGGTCAACAAAAACTACGGCTACCCAGCCCTGCTCTGTCAAAATCAAACCAGTGAAAGACAGACTGACAACGCCCTCTTAATGTCGCCGCTAGCACCCACGTGACTCCCATTACACATCACCATAGCAACCAAACAAATGAAAACCCAGTGATCCTTAAAATTCAATACATTTAATTATGACTTCTACAAGGAGAAACGAGCAAAAGATACAGGTAAGCAGATGTGTCATTGGATAATGGCAGGTCATGTATCCTAAAACATTAAGAATCAGAATACTTTCTTAATCCCTAAGGAAATTATGTGGGTTACAGTTCCTCCAAGAAGAAATGGTAAAAATAGTAACAGTAACAGACTAAACTCCAAACAATATATACAATAATATAATATTAATTAGTAAGTGTCAATTGTTGATTTGTCCTGTTCTCATTGTATGACGAATTATGATGTCTGTTTAGTAGCCGTTTGCACACAACGTTTGCATACAATGCATACTCTGTCTCTCTCTTCGTGTGTGTGTGTGTGTGAGGGGGGGGGCGCCAGAGGGGGTGTTTGCCCAGGGCGCCAAACAGGCTAGGACCGCCACTGCTCAACTCCACCGGTGGATTCTGACAGTGTGGAAAAGTGTGAAAACATCCATGATCACCAACGGATTTCGAAGGGCTGGACTGCTGCATGATGGAGACACCGCCACGGCCCTTCAGAGGGTGTTCGACTCCGACACTGACAACGAGGATTTGTTTGGTTTTGAAAGTGACAACGAAGGAGAGAAGCGGAGAGTGGAGGACGTAGCCATCCTGAGCCTGTTCGTTTCCAACACTGGAGAAGAGGACTTTGATGGTTTTAGTGCGCAGGAAGAAGAGAAAGATGGTGGTGAATGACTGACTTTTCTTCTTGTTAAAGCCGTGTCACTGCCGTGTTTTTCGCGCTACTTCGTACGGCACTACATTGCCTGGCGGATGGACATGTGACCAACATACCACTCACTGCACCTGAGCCTAAAAGGTAGTCCGAATGTATTTTTCTGGTGTGCTGTAGGTTATTGTTATGTAATAATAATGGATTGGATTTATATAGCGCTTTTCAAGGCACACAAAGCGCTTTACAATGCCACTATTCATTCACTCTCACATTCACACACTGGTGGAGGCAAGCTACGGTTGTAGCCACAGCTGCCCTGGGGCAGACTGACAGAAGCGAGGCTGCCATATCGCGCCATCGGCCCCTCTGGCCAAGACCAGTAGGCGGTAGGGTAAAGTGTCTTGCCCAAGGACACAACGACCAGGACAGAGAGCCCGGGGAACGAACCGGCGACCTTCCGGTTACAGATACACTTCCCAACCCCTGAGCCATGGTTGCCCTAACAAATGTACTACATTTGTTACTCATTTATGAAGCACAGTACATGTTTCGTACTTGTGATTACCGCTACTTGTACATATACCTAAAAAGTTATGCAAATATGTACCCATAACTTGTTTTTCAAAATATTAATAAAAGGGTTGTGTCTCCAAACAGCCATCTCTTTCCTGACAATTCCCTTTGTGCATATTCTCTTACATATGATAAGTCAACATTGAAACACCTGCGGCTTTTAGTCAGGTGCGGCTAATGTATGTACAAAACAGGATTTTCCCCTGATTTTAGCTTGTGCGGCTAATATTCAGGTGTGCTTTGTAGTCCGGGAAATACGGTAGTAAGATCTGCTAAGAGAATTTTCTGTTTCCAGGCCCTCAGTGTTTTTGCAACACGAGAGCTGCAGTGCAGTGGTTTCTTTTTTTTTTAGCTTCATTAAACATTATTAGTCTTTTTTTCGTGCAACTAAAAAATGGGAATGATTTTATGATCGATTCCCTGTGTCCAAATACTGTAAATAATGGATTACAGCTGCTGGTTTCAAACATTTCCCTCGCTCCTAAAATAGATGTATGTAGTGTTACCATGGCCTAGCGTATCCATGCATTATGTCTGTAAGTGTGCTCAGAGGTGGTGTGTTTGTATGTGTTGATGAGGTGGGCATGGTGGGATATCTGTGGTGTGGTTGTGGCTGGTTGGTCTGGGTAAAAGAGCAAAACAAAACAGTATTTTCAGGCCCAGTCTGACCCTGCTGTGGTGTGAAGTGTTGGCGTAAAGCACATAGCAGAAGGTGTGATCTGGCCCTGACCTGTCTGAAAATGGAAACATGGATTAACACTCCTTTTTAAAATGAATACAAGTGTTTCTTTTTTTTAAAACAACAGACAAAAAAAGTCTCACTCTTGAATTCGATGGCTCCCTACTGATCCTCGCACATTTGACATGGGTGGTGATGACAGGACACCTCTTACTCATGCTTGACATTTACTGTCACCTTACAGGATTCTCTTGGAGGCTGCTGACTCTTTGGAAGGACACGTCAGGTCTTCTTAAAGTGCCGTGCTGGTAGCTTTTAGTGTTTAAGCCTATTACGTACAAGTCAGTTATACATTTCTACAAAATATCCCAAAAGTTTTGAAGACATGCGTATGTTCCAGAGAATTATAGAGTTTAATTAATTGTGCAGTTTGCTCCTGACGTTGAGAGCATGGGCAAGGGATGGACAGTTGATTTTCTCAAATGGCCACCATAAGAAACTGGGACTGTGGAGGGCCACAACAATAAACAATAAGCCACAGTTCCTTTTGTGGCCCATCCCTGGCATAAGCCATTTTGTCTTTAAAAAAATATTATATTATAGTAAAAACAAACAGTGTTTTATCAAATAAGCAAGCTGCACAGAAAAGCAGTCATCCTTGGTGACATCGTGAAAACACAAACTGCAGCTCCTTACTGTGTACCTTGAGGTTATCTAGCTCTAATGCGCCCCCGCCTCAATGTTGAAATGCTAAACAGCAGAAATAAGCATGTTTACTTACTAACACAAAACCTGGTTAGTGACACTTTTTTTTATAACTTATCTAAAGTAAAACATTATGTGTCAGCAGGGTTGTCTTCAGTGTTTGGATAATTAAAGATGCATTTCAGCGTTTCATGGGTGATTCATGGATGTGTCTTGCTAACTAAAAGGTTTTGTACATATTTGGTAGAATATAGGATTATGGGCAAACAACCTATGCAGACTTGCATGCATGCAAGAAAACCCCGCACAATAAACAACAACAAAAGGAAAAAACAAAACAAAAAAGCGCCTACAAACCTGCATTCTATCTGAAGACCACCAGGTGGCGATAGCTGCGGTTCCAAAAAGCCTTCTGGTCGCCCAGAGGTTTATGGGTAAACACTTTCCTAATGGGTTTGGTTATGCCATGTTTTAAAATGAAGGATTATCTGTTGTCACAAGACGTTTGCCAATGAGGGAGTGTTTTACAGCCACATCCTTCCTTCCATCCATCTTTCACACTGTCTGTGTAGAAAAATAAAAACCTTAACGCTGGGCAACAAGTAACAAGTTTTTTGTTACTTTGTTATTCATCACTTGGTTAATTTTAATCTAAGCATAATTATAGCTTATGTATGATGCATATCCGAATATACAAGCAAAAATGTCCTCCCTTCCATCAAAACTGGCAACCCTAAAAATTTTATGTTCATACAGCTGATGTAACTGAATGCAAATCAGACAAGACAACGCTTAATCGTCTAATTAAACTGTCAAACAGACCCTGTAAGAAGGCATTTTATCTTTTATTTAGTTTGAAGACAGACATACCTGTACCAACAGTAACAACTACCTGTATTCAAATACAAGTAGTTACATATTGCTTTATTACCTGTCTTTATAGGCTATAAAAGTAAACATGTGGTGTGAAAGAAGAGTAGAGGAAAGGGTTCTCCAATATTCAAGGAAACTCTAACAGAGTGCTACTTATTGACAGAGTACTGATCTAATTATGTAACCTAATAGTATGGATTTAGAGGCAGCTGAAGGATCAGCTGTAAGGCAGCAGTGAAATTATGAGATGAAGCGAGCAAACAAGTGTTAAGTGTGTGTGAGTGGGAATGCAGTGAGTGTGTGGGTGCGCATGTACGAGCAAGTGTTTGCACGTGACTGAGTGACCGATTCACTGAGTAAGAGTGTAACAGACAAGGTGTCAGAGCAGAGAAACAACAGGAGGCATGTATAAAGAGAGAGAGAGAGAAAGAAGTGAGAAAAAGACTGAAAGGTGAGAAAAAGACTGAATGGATGGAGAAAATAGAAAATGAGGGACGTGGGTGTGAAAACAAGAACAATTGGACAGATAAGAAAAGATATGGGGAGAGAGAAAGAGAGACATATATCGGGAGGGAGTGCATGAAAGAGCGATAGACGGAAACAGGGAGACAGAGACTCTCTTGGGAACTGGCCTATTTTTCAAATGAATGCATATGAACGCAGAACTGCATTACATTTACGCTCCGGAACAACAAAAAAGGCTCAGCCCAAATAGGTAAACCTCACACTTCATGTTCTGATTGGCAACTCTGTAAACACACATACACGTTCACACAAATCTGCATTCACAAAGCACCAAGTGTAACATCTGCAGATGTCTGCCACTATCACAGAATTAAACACACTTTGCACTCTCCTCTTTCCCCACTCCTCAAGTAGTAGAAAATACAAAACTCCTAAATCAATCAATAAATTAATGACATTAAATTAATATGGTAAATATAGGGGTCCATTTACCACATAGGGAAGTTAATGTTTAGTTAATTTGGTTGGCTGTAAAAAGAAGGCAAAAGCTCTGCAGAAATGGAAGTGATAAGTAGCCAACAGTAGCGAAAAACAGTTCACAGTAACACAAGTTTTAGCTCATCACGTGTTTGAAATTGCTGCTTTGTGCTGTTCAACAGTGTTTTGACAGTACTGACCTTTGGGTGACTGGAGAGATGTTAATTGCTGAATGGAGAAAGACTTTGTAGCTTATTAGTGGTCCTGCATCCTCCTTTTTATACCATTCTCCTCTGAAGTTAAAATATATAGAGGGATGAATATCCGGAGGAGAGCTAAGAGGCAGCAGACAACTGCACCAATGTTAGCGAACGGGATGAGCTAAAAGACTTTTATAACAACTTTTTATTTTTATTTTTTACAGACAGTTCGTCTACACTGTCTGTTAAATTAAGTATAGAACATTTTTAGGGTTCTAGGGTGAGAAGTTCGGCCATCCGGGAGGGGCTCAGAGTAGAGCTGCTGCTCCTCCACATCGAAAGGAGCCAGCTGAGGTGGTTCAGGCATCTGACAAGGATGCCTCCTGGGGTTGGTGTTCCGGGCATGTACCACCGGGAGGAGGCCCCGGGGCAGACCCAGGACATGCTGGAGAGATTATATCTCTCGGCTCCTCCAGCTTATTCCCCCAGATAAGCTGGAGGAGGTGGCTGGGGAGAGGGAGGTCTGGGCTTCTCTGCTTAGGCTGGCCTAAGCTGGCGACCTGGCCCCGGATAAAGCGGATGAAGATGGATGGATGGAACATTTTTAGAACAAATGACACCTGTAAATCTTATAAATATAATAGACAAGAGTTTGAGAAGCTTTTGTGACTAAGCTAGCATGTACGTGGCTAGATGGGATGCAAGGACTTAGCTCACTTCAGTAGCTGGCATGCTATCTACGCAACAAGTAGCAAAATTACCAAAGTCTCTGAAAAAGAATAGTTTGGGATGTTCTGAATGTTGCTGTGCCATTATCTTTGTGTTTATTTTTGCAAGCACAGGTAACAGAATAGCTCTATTGGAAAAAACAATCAGAGGTGTAATGTCTCTGAAACATTAAAAAAGCTGAAAACTTCCACCCAAAATGGCAAATTTATAAGACAGAAAGTACAGATTTATGGGGGGGGGAGTAGTATTATAAGTGGAAAGAGCTGTTTCTTGCAAATTTGACACATTGTTTATTGCTAATTTACATATTTAATCTTAAAAATGCAGATTTTTCTGAAATTTATACTTGTTCTAGGAATGTCATGATACCAGGATACCACAGGTTGAGTAGTTAGTACCAATACCAGAAAAATTACATGACTCTTAATACTCAATTTAATACCAATTAAGTGCAAAAACAAACAAAAAATGTAACAACAACAAAGACATTATTGGGCAGATGATTTATTTAAACTTTTAACATTATATTTTGTAGACAGGTTACAGACTGAAGTGTTAGGATGGTTGCAAGTAGCCTATTAACATTATTCCAAGGTACAGTGTTAGTGATAATAAATTAGTTAACAAATTTATATAGTGTTAGCCACTGGAAATATTTTAGCTAATTGAACATAGTTTATTTTTAATTACTTGACCCATGTCACGTATCAAAACTAGCACACAAATAACTGCAAATAGTGATCCCGTTGCACTGTTCCACTGGTTGTATTTGTTGTCATGTGTAGTAAACACCAATCCAGCTACTTAATAAGACTGCTTCACACATGACATCCTGCTGTGAGGGGCATGCGAGTGTGATGCGTTTCTGTATGCATTTGATTAGAAGCTAAATTAGAATATTTGTCATTAAAAAGATCTGGCTGTGTCTCGGTGGGAGACAGAAGATGTTGGCATGATTAAGTTGCTTATGAATGCTTGAAAACACACACACACACACACACACACAGGCAAAAACAACCCAGTATTTTTTATTTATTTATTTTTTTGGTCTAGCTTCTTGGATTGCATGCACACAAAACACACGCAGATCAGTGCAAGCTCTGCCAGCTCCTCGCCGGCCCGCCAGCAGAGTGACCACGTAAAACAGTTTTTTGTGACATTTCCAACATGACATTTATCTGTGGGACCATCTGCGAGGGCCAACTGGCATGTTGCAACAACAAAATGAGTACTTGGCAACATGACAAAGCACACTGAGATTATATGCATTCATATAGTAGCTAAATTTAATACCACAATGCTGGTTTTCTCAATACATATGTGGCTGTTCCATGAGGTAAATAAAATTGTAGTGATTTAAACTGCATGTTGGCAAAGATGCATCTCTGATATCTTATATTATTAGGATGTCACAGCATTAGAGAAGGTTGTTTCTAAGATGAGAACCTCAGAAAACTACCATACATACATATTATTAACAGCACCTGGGTAGTGGGAAGTGAGGAAGTGAGTTTTACCACGCAAAGACTACTTGGGTAAGATGTCTATTAACAGTTGGCCAATTATATTAAGTGGCTTTTTTTTTTTGGAGCGAAGAACAAAAAACCTTCTCAACATGATTGTTGCAACAAGCAGCAAAGAAACAGAGAGAATAAAAGAACACGGGTCTTTTCATCCACAGCTCAATATTTCTTGTCCTCTTTCTCTGTCTTCCTTCATAAATCTTACACTTCCTCTCCTGTCATCTGCCTTGATCCCCCTCCATGGCCCTTCCTCCACCTCATCACCATCAATGTCAGATCTCCCTCTGCCCTCCTCTTCTCTGTTTTTACTCTACTCTCCAGCCCAGTTGGAAGATCTTCCTGTCTTTTAAGATAGTTTGTTCACCACTCACAGGATGCACACACACATTTCCCACCAGTACACAGTGACCTTTACGTGCAAGATTATAAGGCTAATTCATTCGAAATGATCCATCAGCTAATGCATAAAGAGGATATCTAATTTGACCAACTGCTGTACCACATTGTTCTGCATTTATAGCTAAACAACAGAGATGGGAAGGGAGATCCATAAAAAAAGAAAATCTCCTGCAGGATGCATGTTACTGATGTGATCCACACAGCCATCCATCCAGCTTCTTTTTTTCCCGAGTGATGCATTCTTGATAAATACATTTTTCATCACACAGGTTTCTCTGACAGTTTTTGAGTGTGTGTGTGTGTGTGTGTGTGTGTGTGAGTGAAAGCAAGGAGGTTATTCATATAACACCAAGAGAGCTCAGGGAGAGCACCTGACACATGAATTTAAATCAAGCTGCTGTAAAATAATAATGGCACGTATGGGACCATGTCCACGGCCATTATGCATACTCATGGCCAGTTTTAGTTCTCTGTAGGCCTTTTAATATATTTGAAGTAACAAAAAGAATCATTTGATCTTCTGCAAACAAACCCTAAACCACTACTGATACTTCTGCAGTTTCAGCACTATTGATGTCTTAAATCTTGCGCAACAGAAGCTCGGTAGATCTTTAGTTATGGCTTAGGTTAGCTTTCTATGGATTGGGCAAACACCTAGCTTCCATAGCTGTAGCAATTAGCTAGTACAGTGGAACCCCGACTTACGGACTCCCCATTTCATGAAAAATTCAAGTTACGAAGGCACTGAACAGCAATATTTTTGCCCGTGTTACGGCAAAATGCCCGAGTAACGAAATCCGCTGGCTCTGATTGGCTGAGCCTACAATGCCCACAATGCCTTCCGAATCATGTGACAACCCCTTGGCTTCCGTACTTGCGCTTCGCTGTTCCACTTGAACAACGTATTGTTGTTCTAGTTAGCAATTAGCCTAGAGCCTATCGTTCAGCATCGCCTCACTCAAAACACGTGATGGGTGCTTCGACTTACGAAAATGTTCGACTTACGAAAGACCCTCGGGAACGAATTAATTTCGTAAGTCGGGGTTCCACTGTATTATCTATAATTGTGAAGCTAAAATGTCAAACAGTGAATATAACTCAAAGATTATGTTGTTTTCACGATGCTGTTGGTACTGTAACCAAGGACACCCTCGCCGAGCCACTAACACAACTGTGGACTTTTAATTTTTAATACATAAATAAATAAAAAGCACATGTAGCTAGGTTAACAAAGCTACATTAGCTTACTGCCCATTATTGAAATAAAAGTCATGCCATCATAAATTATAATGATTTTATTGTGCAAACTAGGTTTTACAAGTCATTATAGTGATCAACAAACTGGATTAAGAGCAGCTAATGGTCATTCAGCAAAAATCAGTACCTTAGCACAGCGGTCCCCAACCCCCGGGCCTCGGACCGGTACCGGTCCGTGAGTCATTTGGTACTGGGCCGCAAGAGTTGAGGCTCAGGTGTGAAATGTATAGTTTTCAGGGTTTTTATCGGTTTTCAGCGTTATTTTGTTATCGTTTTTATCGTTTACTCGGTTTTCCTTGGTCTTTTCACGTGTGAAATAATGAATAAATAAATATGAATAAATCTTCTTTTTTTCAGTACCGGTACTATTTTTATTTTGTTGTATTTATCCGCGACACCTTAAAGGCCGGTCCGTGAAAATATTGTTGGGCATAAACCGGTCTGTGGCGCAAAAAAGGTTGGGGACCGCTGCCTTAGCAGACTACCCACTGAGCTGGTGTAGGTACCACATAATCAGTATCTCCATGTATGCAAATTATATGTGCAAACTTTTTTCCCTGCACCTTTTCGTTAAAAATACACTTGCGCATTTTTCCATTGTCTGTATTTAAAAATTTATTCATATATGACATACTGTTTTAAACTATCATTTGGGCACCTAATTTTAAGCAATAGGCTTTTTTTTTAAGTGACCATGCATGAAGAGAATGGAGTGCTAAATTATCAGCTAATGGGGCTGAAGTGGGCAGGGACAATCTGGGAGAACGTTAAGGCACTTTCAATAAAGAATTAAATTTGATAGGAAGCTGATGCCATGGAGACACATGCTAAACAAATCAGCCAGTAATATAACCCCACGGTCCTGCCTGGGCACTCTACACACATCCGTTTTCCTTTCTTATTACCGTTTTGCATTAATGCACGCATAAGTAAATAAAGATAAAGTAGTAAGTAATTTGATGACCAAAGAAAATAGGGCAGGAGAAGAAAATAAAAAAATATTAATATAAAGTATTACTTGCTGTATTCCTTAATTTTATAATAGCTTCATACCGGAAAGTAATCACGATAGCTCACATAACATCTATTTATATACTGTAGAGTACAGCTGGCTGAATATACATAAAGCAGTAATAGAACAGCAGCAGAGGTTAGCTGATCACTGCCTTGCTAGCACAAATAGAAAAATCCTCACCTGCCAGATACAGCTTCAACACCTGTATATAGTTGGATCTCACAGACTCCTGAAATGTTATTGCAACACAAACAGCTGAGCATGATAAAAATTCACCTACTGGGATTGTGGATGAAGCTCAAGACATTACACAGAACAGAGCACAAATTAGCATTTAGGCAAGTGATACTAATCTGCACCAAGTTTAGTGTGTGAGCAGGTGTAAAGGCGGATTTATACTTCTCTGTTCAAGCTACACCTTTCTGAAACATAATCAGAAATGTGACGAAATGCAACCACATGCCAACACAGACTGCACAGGAATAAATGGTGCAAAGGCGATGCTTAGTAGTGATGTGCGGATCGATCCTGAAATATCGATTCCTCCGATACCAATCATTGATGTTCTAGAATCGATTCTCACATTAAAATATCGATATTTTAGTAATTTAGAATACATTTGTAGTTTATCATCAACAGGAACACAGTGGAAAGAAACTATAACATTCGGATTGTCTACATTCAAAGGAACTACTGTATGAACTACCGTGCGAAATACGGCTGTATAAATGTCTCGCAGCCTCTTGCCGTGCGCACTCACAACAATGGCTGAGCGTAATTGGAGTCATGTGCGGACGTATTTTACCTCCACAAACAGCTGAGACGTGGTTTGTGATACATGTGGCAAAAAAGTGCTCTAAGAGTGAGGAGTTGTGGCCATACTTGCCAACCTTGAGACCTCAAAATTAGGGAGATATTCAAAAGGGCTGTTAGGGTGGGGGTGGGGGGTGGGGATAAATACATTTTACAATGTTTATTTATCGGATAAAATACATTAAATGTCATCGTTATTATTGGCCGGCCTGGAAACAGCGGGGGTATCCAAATTCAGAGGCTGCTTCCACCTGAGGACCCGGCCTTCGCGGTCTAAAGAAAGCCAGGTAGTACGTCACAGGTGGAAAATCGGGAGAAATTCGGGAGAATGGTGGCTCCGGGAGATTTTTGGGAAGGGCACTAAAATTCGGTATTCTCCCGGAAAAATCGGGAGGTTTGGCGTGTATGGTTGTGGCAACATCACTAACCCTGTCAAACACCTCAGAGTAAATTATATCACAGAATATGACGAGCGTATGTTGAGGTGAACTGAAGAGGATGAGAGGGACAGGTGCTGCTAGGGCGAGACAGATGTCTCTCACAGAGTCCTTTAGTGCCTCAGGCAGGCAAGGTGTTAAAATAGCCACAACTTCAGCTTTTTTTATTTCTATATGATGAACTCTGCACTATTAAGTGATAAGAACAAGTAATCTGATGTCCTGTAATCATTATGACGCTATAATTTGAGATACAATAAATAAAACAAGATTTGTACAAAGTATCGGTATCGGATCAGTATCGTCGATACCACCCTGAATATTACTTGGTATCGGATCGGAAAGGAAATCAGTGGTATCGCACATCACTAATGCTTAGACTAGATCTCAAGCTCTCATTTAACCAGAATCTCTGAGAGACTTAGGTGCTGTTAACCACTGCTCCTTTGTGAAGTTGGACTAAAAAGAAAAGAAAAAAATTTAGATCGTGTGAGGTTTGTAACTGTATTTGACAGGCTGGGGTTTATAATTACAGATATCCCCTAAGGCAGCACTGATCTCCATAAGTATGTTAGATATGAAAGGGCAAATCAGAGGGAAACGTGTTAACTGTCAGTTTGATGAAGCGAGAAACGCAACTTTGTCACTTCATCAAGATGTTATTGGTTGAACTGGCTGGTCAGTTACAATCTCAGTCAATCTTTCGCCTGAATTCCTCTGATAAAGACCAGAAGAGCTCACTTTTTTCGTTAGATACGGGAGGAGGGAGGCTTTCTGTGGGAAAATGTGCTAATAGGGTCTCAAATGTACCCTCTGTGTGAACATATGTGACTTGGAGAGAGGGAGGAAAAAAGTGAACACTGTCAATCCGTTTCTGTCAAGTTCCTAACTTGAGAGAGAGAGGACTGTTAGAACTGGCAGCCAATATGTGCTTTTCTAGTTTGGTCTGGATTTTTTTTTTTTTTGCCTGTCTGCCAGATTGTCTCATTGCCCTTTTCCTTCGTCGCCTGTGCCAGCCTGGTGGTTTAATCAGAAAAAGCAGCTGGGGACAGGGAGAGGAGCTTGTTTCTAAGCCTGGCTGATTTACCGGCTCCTCAGACCTTCTTTATGTCTCGCCGGCTAATGGGGCAAGCCTGGCAGCTTCACTGAAGGTAGACAAAAGAGGCAGTAGACAGGGAGGCTAGCAAAGCATACAGCACACATGACGAGTGACGGGAGGCGTCAGCAATAACTCAACACACAGTGCACATTCTGTCGTTAAAGCAGCCCATGCTCCGTATGGTGGAAGATGATCAAATATAGTTTTTAATCATTCATATCTTTACATTATATTCATCACTGAAGGGTGAGTATTGTCATGGTAACAGCTGTGTTCTCCCCCTTTCGTTTTGTTCTCTACGTTCTGTAGTCTGTCCTCGCCTCATCCAGCAACCCTCTGAGTTTTTTATTATTCACCTCAGTTTCAGCGAGCAGGCAGATTGTTTCTATCACCTAATATCAATCATCCCGATTCACATTTTCCTCTGTCAGCCCAGTGTGTGAGGCTAGTTAGTTCCCAGGTTAAAACTGTGAACGACATCATCAGGATTCAGTTCTCACTACATGTTCTGAAGCCCTAACAAATGTACTAATTAATAAAATTAAGGCCTGTTTTGAATTGTAACACCAAGCTGTAGATCAAGTAGACCTTGCTGTTTCTTTATTTGGGTGTTCACCTGTGATACATGGCTCATGACTCCCCTGCTTCCTCCTTCCTATTGTTTATGTGCCAAAATGTCCTTTGACAAGACACTTAACACCCAAATTGGGTTAAACAGTGTCTTCTAAACCCAGATCCTTTACCTTTCAAAATATGTACACTGGTGCACTTTATACTGACTTTATAAGTGGTTAAAAAAGTGGGCAGGTGGCACCTCTATAACTCTATAATGACATACTACAGCAATTAAAAAGGCTGGTCTAGTTATTTACAATTGAATTATTCAGTTACCCTTTATTTTGCAAAAAAGGACAAACGCCTAGCTTCCATAGCTGTAGCAATTAGCTGGTATTATCTATAATTGTGAAGCTAAAATGTCGAGCACGGTGAGTATTATGAACTTTCAAGCTTATACCAACAAATCAACCACTGCAACATCTCTTCTCCTTTTGTTTTTGTGATTCTGCCCATATGGAAAAGGTATATATAAATCTTATAAAGTTTGTATCTGTCTTGTGTGAAACTTGTATGAAAAGCATACAAGAGTGAAAACACATATAAGATCCCTTGAAAAATTATATAATGAAACTTGTATGTTTTGGATACTTACTAAAACAATATATGAAAGTAATGAGAAAGTGGCCACTTTCATGAGTAAATCATATAAGTTTTTACTATTTCTTTTCCATATGGGTGTGCTAAAAATTATTTCCTTATTTCCTTTTGAGTAGGCCGTCACTGGCATCTGATCCTTTTTCCTTGTACAGTAAATGTAAACATTTCTTAATTCTTTTTCTCGTCATGTAACGTAAACACACACTTAAAGCGTTATGTTTTTGTGAAAAATTCGCCCTCAAAAACGCACGGTGAAAAAAAGTTGACATTAAGCAACAATGAGCTGGTCCTGATGTTTTGACTGTGTTTGAGCTACAAGCGCACTTGCTGCCACATGCAGCGATCTGGTTGGTCTACTTTTTCGAAAAATTTGAAAAATCTGTCCAGTAAAATGACACAATCGGTCTGATTGGCTAATTTTATAACACAGGAAATATTTTATCGGTCTGGTGTAAAAAAAACTTTTACAGTGGCCTTAAAACTGACTGTTCATTTACTCATACCTTTACAGTGTCCAATGGCTGCATTTTGATTAGTATTTTAGATGGAAGGAGGTTCCTGTGTGGACCTCCTGCTGGAAAAGGACATTGCCATGCATGTTAATTTAACTGCTGATTGTAAATGATCTCTGGAAGTGCGACTACACGGTCGTCTGTCTCTCTGTGAAGGACTGGAAACACGTTGAGGGTGTAACCTGCATTAATGTCGGGCCTTTCTCTTACAGTATGAAGTGCCTTGAGGCAACAGTTTTGGAACTATATAAATAAAACTGAATTGAACTGTCATCGCAGCTGGATAGCTGGTAACCCCCTGTGACTCTGAGCTGTATAAGGAGACAACAAAATAGATGGATTCTTGCTGATATTATAACCATGGCTTAGTCTTATGTGGTTTTGAAACACTACAGAGACATCACAAAGACAGGCCCTAAAATAACAACAGCTTTTGATTATACAGTTTTAAATTCACATACTCGAGTTCAATATCTTGGATACGAAAAACACAAACACACACACCAACCGAGTGATTTATTATTGGCTTATCCACACGGACTGTAACAGGGCGGCCCTTAGCGGCTGGAAACACAGTGAGATGGACCAAGGCAAGTGTAGTGGAACAAAAAAGCATTTATTTCCAATACAGCTCTCCTTACAACAATTAACTCGTCGAGCTGCTTCACAGCACAAAAATCCACCTCTAATGACAACTGGCAGCCTTAAATATGTTCAGCTGTCACAGACTTAACCATTATTCCACTCTCGGGTAAATTCTTAAATCCCAACCTTCCACCACAGTATACAATATATCAATAAGAATAAACAAATGCATTTCACATTTACATATTAACCTTTAAGACCTACCATAGAACCAAGTCCGCCAGAGCTTATATTATAGTTTTACATGCTGTGGAGCCATTTTTGGGAGCATTTCAAGTTGCTATACATCAATACAACCATTACAGCCTAGATTTTAATAATATGTCTGCATTAAGTGCATAGTAATTACATAAATTGCAAAAAAGTGCAATAAACTACAAAAAAATTGAAAATCGTTTTTGTTTTTTAAACATATATTTCTAGTTAGAGAAATTTAAGAGGCTTATCCCTCAAAACTGTAAATACAAAAAAGTTGCACAAAATAGTTTCCCACCACAGGAAATTTATTTTGAGTGTCTTCATAGTTTTATTTTTGAAATACACCAATTTTTATACACTGCAGGAAAAATAAAAATTAATATTATAGTGCAAATTTGCAAAAAAGCAGCATATGCATCAAAATAAACTATTTCCAGCAGTGCAATATGAGTCCTAAGCATCCCAGAAACGACACAGAAAGTCATAAAGTCAAAGATAACTTTTAAAAACACCAGTATAGGCTTATGAGGTCCTGATGGTAAAAAACTACATTTCCGCAAAAATGACGTCACTTCCGGTTTCGGGCAGGTCATGGCGGACATGCGATAGTTTGTGCTGATGGACGTAGGAAGTGTTACGAACAGCTGATCGGATCAGCAAAGCGTGTTTCTGGAATATTATGTTTTTGTTGCTGCAAGTGCTTTTTATGGAGTTTTTGCAAAGCTATATGTGGAAGGAAACCGTGACCGAGGGCAAGCTGATGGCATAAGATGTAAGTACAACTCCTCCGGTTTCATATGCAAAAAAAATTATTGCGCTAGCTTACGTGGTTGCCGAGCTACCGGGATTTAAAAATAGTTACGCAAAACAGAGCGTGCCTGCTCCGACCGGTTTTAAAGGGTTAATAAATATTTCACACTTTAATGTTACACCAAACCCAGTATTATAAAAACCCAGAAACCCAAGCACAACAAGATTCACTCTCTTTACCAATGGTCTCTCCCAGAACCTTTAAATGGTGTCTGGACCCCCAGGGAAACATTTGCCCAAACACCTTGAAGAGGACACAGGCAAGAAAGGTGAGTAATCATTATCTTACACTTATTTGCACCACTTTTATCCCTAGATTTCACACACACATTTGCATTAGTTTTCCTTACTGGTAAACCTTAATCACAATCTCAACTAGAAAAATTTGCATTTCCTGCGAAAATGCTGTGTGGATGCCTTAACGCTGAAGATGTCTGCTGAAAAAAGCTGAAAAAGTTGAAAAGTTGCAAAAAGTTGTATGGCGGTGAAGAAACTTAAAATTCGGCTGAAAACAGGTGAAGAAGCAGATTTTTTTTTGCTGAAAAGTGTTGAAAAGCAAAAAATTCTACTGAAAGGGGTAAAGACGGAGAATTTTTTGCTGAAAAGTGTTAAAAAAAACATTGCCCTGAGCAGGATTCGAACCTGGCCCTTCTGTTTTCAAGACAGCTATTCATCTCACTGAGCCAAAGTCATTCTCACAAAGAAGAGGTGGAGAGACGGACAATTCTGCTGAAATGAGCAGAAGCTGCTGAGAATTGTGCTGATAAGAGGTGAAAAGGCTGAAAACTTTGCAGAAAAGAGGTGAATCAGCAGAATTTCTGCTGAAAAGAGGTAAAGAAGCAGAAAGTTGCGCTGACAAGAGGTGAAAAGGCTGAAAATTTTAAAGAACAGGTGAATAAGCAGAATTTGGGCTGAAAAGAGGTGAAAATTCTGAAAATTCTGCTGAAAAGAGGTGAATGAGCAGAATTCTGCTGAAAAGAGGTTTTTGCTGAAAACAGCTGAAAAAGATGGGATTTGTGCTGAAAAGTGGTGAAAAAATTTAAATTTCTGCTGAAAAGAGTTTAAAAAGTTTAACTGTTAACTGAAAGAAATGTAGCCATAAGCGGGATTTGAACCCCGGCCTCCCAGTCTGAGAACGGATGCTCATCTCGCTGAGCTAAAACACAGCTCAGCCCGGCAAGGAAAATCAGTGAGGCCACTGATAATATGGCAGAAATGGGAAAAAAATATTGCAAAAAAAATTCAATATCTCAAAAAGTATAGAAGTTATGAGCACCAAAAGTCATAGCTGGCATTAGCAGAAAGAGCAGAATTTTTTAAAGTTTGAATGGAGAAAATCGGCTGAAAACTGAGGGAGTAGTTAATCGGCAAAAAACGTACGGAAGCAACTAGAGGAATAATAAAGAATAAAGAGAAACAGGAACTCAATAGTGTGGAAGCCCTTTGAGGGCATCCACACAATTACCATTCTTTTCTCCTGACAGACAACCACCACATTCCTTGACGAGGAGCAGCTGTGCAGGATCTGGAATAAGGCTACTAACTGATTTTAAAATTCCCAATAAATAGTCAATAAATATTTAAACTTCTTGTGTGCAAATCCATGCTTA
Organism: Neolamprologus brichardi; assembly: GCF_056152115.1. NCBI lineage: Eukaryota > Metazoa > Chordata > Actinopteri > Cichliformes > Cichlidae > Neolamprologus > Neolamprologus brichardi. The sequence goes on along the minus strand of NC_142120.1, from coordinate 4,832,433 downwards.
AAGTGCAATGCTAAATAAAGTGCTTGATAAGGTGCTTTTAATAAAGTGAAAGGTGTGCTCTAAAGTGCTATACAGATAATATAATATAAATAAATATAGTAAGGGAGTCCTCTTCCTTACACGTACATCTGGAGTGAACACATCTGGGACGAGTGGGAAAGAGGCCCACGGATTCGATTCATTTGCTATGTCACAAGACAACTGTTGTTATTTGTGCATCTGCTGCGTTGGACTCTCTCTCTTAAACATGTTGCTTCTTCTGATTTGGGCTGTACTTTGGCGATTTCATCAGCCTGACTGCAGATGAAAATAACTATAACCCGTGCAAACTTGCATCTGATCAGTCTCTGGGACTTTTCCATCCACGAAACGATGCGAAGCTAAAACAAAGCAAACAACAGAAATGGAGACGCTGGCATCAAAAAATTGATTGTCACCAGCGTGAGGTCTTTAATGTCAATTTTGAGTGATGTCATTATCACCGCAGTAAGCCGCAGTACTTATTTTTTCAAACAAAAGGGCAATCAGATTTCAATTTGCAGGCAGGAAAACACATTTTAATGCCATCTGTAAACATAACAGGCCCGAAACAGTCTCAGCTGAGGATGTAATGACGCTCGCTGCAATTGGGTCATCTCTCGACACAGATAAACTAGCAGGTAGACCTTTTTGGGAGGACTAGAAGATTGGCAGATACATAAATCAGAGAGTCAGAAAGGTGGATAGGGACAGAGCTATGACAGATTAAGTTTGTCCGCTCTGCTGTTCATAATGTTGGTGACAGGGATGAAGATAAATATACAGTAAGAGAGGCAGACACTCAGTAACCAGATCTCTCTGCGAGAGAGACAGAAGCAACCGCTCAAAGACATCCAGAGTTTCGCCGCTGCTTTATTATCATCCTTTCTCCTCACATTTCTGTCCATTTACTTCTCAAAATCGAATCACGCACGGGCAAACGGCCATACCTAAAGCCTCACGCGCCCCCGCTTACATACACACAACCACGCGAGTGCACAGATGTCATGCACAAACACGCACGTGCCACACAGGCGCGCCTGCACAGACTCCAAAGTCCATTGGGTCACATTTCGTTCATTTAGTCACATGTGTGCAAACACGCCCGTACGAGAACACTTATCCTGCTGCTCTCACCTCCGGTGGTTGCTAAGCAACAGCACACATCCACAGATTGTTTACGGAGCCTTGCAATATAGTTCATCTCTAAAGGGAGGCGAGGCAGGGACCGATGACACAATCCCCTCAGATGAAAAGAATAAGCTGGTCCATCCCTTTGCAGGCAAGTGGGCAGTAATGCAATGAGTCCTCTCGCTCCCCACCGGGCGACGTGAAGCGACAGATGACAGAAATGTTTCGTGATTTAATAGCGTGTCGTTGAAGCGAATGCACCCGTCTGAGATCTCCGGTGCTGAGAGGCGAGGCATGTGACATCGTGTGTCGTGCATCGTTATTGTTTTCATTAACTCTGAGGGCAAAACTGATAAAAACACACTTGAACTTTTCCCTTTCGGCGCCAATGCGATGTAGAAATAATAAAGGCTGTGCCGTTCGAGCTCTTGAAAAGATGACACATGGACACCGCCTCAAGTATCAGAGGTCAATTTTTTCCAGTATACTACACATGAAAGGGTCTCTAAGGTAGGCAGTTACAGACTGCTGACAAATTAAAGGGAAAAACCTGAACCCTTGACCCCTTCACTGACACACTGGCTTTGTAAGGCTATACGGCACGTATCAGCATCCCTTAAAGCAGGGGTGTCGAACTCCAGGCCTCGAGGGCCGGTGTCCTGCAGGTTTTAGATATCACCGTGGGTCAACACACCTGAATCAAATGATTAGTTCATTAACAGGCTTCTGGAGAACTTCAAGACATGTTGAGGAGGTCATTTAGCCATTTAAATCAGCTGTGTTGGATCAAGGACACATCTAAAACCTGCAGGATACCGGCCCTCGAGGCCTGGAGTTCGACACCTGTGCCTTATCTATTTGCTCATTTGATGCTGAACACTGCAGGCTCTGTTTAATTTTACAAAAGTCTGTTGCTCTGGGAGAACAAGCAGAATAAATCAGACCTGTGCGCCAGACCCGACGGAAAGGTTTGGAGATGTTTCCACTCACATGACTGTGTTGATTCCTGAAAGCTGCTGGAACATCTGAAGACCACAGCCCACCACCAGGGCTCGTCGGGTTGGGGGGTAGGTCAGCATCCGCCAGATCACCAGGCCATCTGAGAGACACAAGCAAAGGTACAGAAATGATTTTTGCACGCAGCACAAGATAAGATAACCGCTATGAGGAAAACAAGGCTGAGACAGTATCTCAAAAAAAAAAATTCAGCAGGTTGTCTGGACCTAAATGCGCTGGGTTGCTGCCATGTGATCGGCTAATTAGATATTTGCATTCATCAGCAGTTGAACAGTAAGTAACAGTACGTTAGCTGGCTGCTGCTTTAATATTTAACACATATAGATGAGTGTGTTGTCAACCACACAGTTTTAAAAAATGTCAAACCGTTCTCATTAACACGAGTGGAACAACGTTCAGCTTAACTATGATCTAATTAAAAAATGCCACCAAATATTTTCAAACCGCACACAGGAAACTCAGTGGGTTTGTCACCATTAGTTATCCATAACAGATTTCTGATTTAGTGTTTAAGTTAGCATCATGAGTCACACTCAAGCTGGAAGGCATAGCGGAAGCAACCATGTGACCAAGCGAAGATCTCTTACACAAGATGCTGAGGTTTTGTTTGTTCCAGTGATGCCGTCCTGTTGCTCTTGAATGTTTTGGAAAAACATGCAAATTTGCCTTATTTTCTTAGTGCCATTTTCCTCTTTCAGATAGCGGATATCTCACTGTGGGATGCAGCAAATATCTGAATTTGGCTTTGGCCATACAGAGTCCTACTTGGCTCATCATCTGAGCCAGACTGCGATTTCCAACGCACGCAGACTAGTGATTCCTTCGGGAGGAGAAGTCTTAATCGGATGAGAGAATGGCTGGACAGGCATGGGGCTCTGGGATGAAGAGGGAGACATCCAGAGTGCTAACAGATCAGACAAACAAGTCTGAACATACACACACACACAGGTAATATCAGGATACACAAGTGACTGTGCAAACACTGGCAGAAAATACAAACGTATCACAAACAAGGATGCATGAGCCTGCACATATGAGCTGAGTATTTTGGAGCAGCTGTGTGTGGGAGGACTTTGGACCAGTGAACATCTCCTTTTGCTGTTTGACAAGCAGATCAGACTCTGTAAAGGAGGCTCCCGCTGACACACAAACACACTTAAGCCTACCTTTTAATGGGAGCCTGTCAGCCCTCGTTGGAGGATATTATCATCAACTTTGAGTCTTTTCAAACCTGAGATGCCGCGAGAGGCTTTTTAACTTTCATCTGTTTTTCCACATTTTCACAGAAGACTTCTCCTCATCTTTTTATTTTGAAGAGATTGGAAGCAATTCTCACAGCAGCGTGAAGCAATCAAGAACATAGCTTTTTATGATTCGTGACGTTTTTAAAAAAAATCACGCACCATGGCTCAATTAAACACCTACGTCCTTTCCAGACGTGTCTCGACGAGCTCTGCACTTATTTTATGGAGGTTTGTTTTTTAGATAGAAAACACACATCACTTCAGTTTTATGTGACTGGTTTTGCTTTGCTTTGTTAAACACGGTTTCAGCTTTGGCAATAACACCAGCTCAGCTCCATCTCTACCCAGCTTCCTTTAAAAACCCCACGATTATGACAATCTTATGCTAATGATAACTTGGACCTGTAAGCAAATAATAATTATAACACATTTTATCCAAGTATATCGAATGTTCACCAACACTGACATGAGAGCTTCAACCCTAATTTCATATAGCAAGCCTGTATATGCATAAGATAAGGAGGGAGCTTGTACCTTAGTAATAAAAGCACTGTTGTATGCATGTGGGCACACATGTTTTTTAGAGGTGGGAATCACCATACATCCCACGATACGATATTATCACGATACGATATTATCACAATATTTAACTCACGATACGATATTATTGCAATTTTTAAAAATATTTTGCGATATTCAGATTCTGTACATAAAGGTAAACTTTATCAATATTCATTTTATCTAATATCAAAGTCTCACACTCAGTCTTTCTCTCATTTCAGTTTTATTGTTGACAAACTGAACGGTTTGTATTACAGTCTAGTCCAACTTAACTGAACGCAACCATCTGGTACAATTATAGCTATTCTGAACTATGCCGTTTATGAAAACTATGCAGCCCCTTCAGCAACTGAAGAATTTGAAAGTAAATTAAAACAAAATATAATTTTACATTAAATAAAAAAGTTTTAAACTTAATTAAAATAAAACATGTCTTAAATTAAAATAAGTAAACTGTCATGTTTATTGCTGCCAAACAAGTTAAACACATTTGGACAGTGAAGGAATGTCAGGATTCTTGCTCAGAAAAAGGATCAACATGCTCTGAAGTCAGAGCACAAAAACCTTTTTTGTAACAAAATATCGATTTCTGCTGTCCCTGCATCGATACATTATTAGCAAACAAAATATCACGATTTTTTCCCCCACCCCTAATGTTTTTGTAGTTTTGCCTCTGTCCGGCACCATAATGAATTTATATGTCATTATGGGATTGTTCAGACTTTGAAGGTTTAACAAAATCATACTTTCATACACGGTCTCGTATTATCAGAGGCTAAACATTAATGAAATAATTAACTGTCAGGCAGTTTCATAATATTGAGGATTGTTTTCTAGTTACTTAATGACAAACGAATCAGACGAATCAGATACTGTAGAAGGTTTGGACTTGATTTCAAGTGTTAAACTTGTGCAAGTGACCGAGGCCTGCATTAGACTGAAAAACTAAAATAACTAAAATAATCATAGATTGTTAATTTGGAGTGGCCAAAGACTGATTTCTTTTCTTAGTTATGAAAAACCACAATATCGCATTTATGGAAAGAAATGAAAAGTGTTTTCCACAAGATGCAAATCACTGGTTAGACTCAAGAATAGGAAGGTTAGGTTAGACTTCACCAAAAAAAAATCTAAAAAGAAACAGACAGAGGGAACCAAAGTTTACCAGAATGACAGGAACCATAAAGTGAAGAAGGAAAGGAGCAACTTCTGATCCAGATCACATCATTTGCCAGACATGGTGGAGGCATTTACACATATGACTTCTGAAGTGTACAAGGGTATACTCTCTGCTTAAATTAAGCGAAATGTCGCAAAACTGATTAGTCAGTGGTGTGTAGCACCAATGGATAGCTCAAGGCATAATCCAAAGGCAACCCAAGAAATTCTCCAAGCAAAAACATGGGATATTCTTCAATTCCCAAGTCCGTCACTGGAGCATATTTTTTCGACTATTAAATAAAATACTGAAGAGAGACGCACAAATAAGCAGCACCTGAAGGTGTCTGCAATAAAGTAGAACATCTCAAGAAAGAAAACGATTCAGACAGTCATTGTCAGCAAAGGATTTTTAACTAGGTATTAAAAACAGTCATTATATTAAAAACTAAGTTAGTTTGTCCAGTTACTTTTGAGCCTCTGAAACTGGACTTTGAATAAAAATGTCTGCATTAAAATCCACAAATATAAGGTCTGACTAAATAACCAAAATACAAAGAAATTGTGTAAAAGCAGAATGCAATCATTTCCAAACTTTTCATGATAAAATATGAGCACATTTTGAATTTGAAGGCAGAAATATACTTCAAATAAGTTGGGATGGGGCCACAAAAGACTGGAAAACTAAGTTCCTGTTCCAACTATATCTCATGTAGGTGGTAGGGGTGCAACGATACACAAAATTCACGGTTTGGTTCGATGCTTTGGTGTCAAGGTTCGATATTTTTTCGATATAAAAAAATGTTCATGCCTTTTTAATTTGTCATTTATTAAAATTCTAAATATATATTTTAACTCAAAAGTACAGTTTTTAAATTTAATGTTGCTGAAACAACAAAGTAATAAAAAAAATAAATCTCTGATCGAGAAATCACTCATCTTTGGAAAAGAGAGTTTATTAAAGAGAAATGTCTCTTTCCAAAATAAAAGCTATACTATACGCTTCTTCTGGGCTATATTCTCAGCAGCATATTAAACATATCAGGTCCCCATAAGGAGAATCATGTGCTAATGGCTGTCTAAATGACTCGGCTAAAGTTTGTAGCATGCCTGCTTGTTGTTTTTGTCTGCTTCCACTTGTCTTTGCACTAGGATGATGTCAGCGTAAATGTGCAGTCATATTCCTTGTGTTCCCACTAGTGCTGTCAGCGTTAATCTGAAATGACGTTAACGCCACAACACGGCAAATCTCCGTTAACGAGCTACCGCAGATCGCCCATGCGTGCAGCTGGACGGCCAACACGTTAACGAGCTAACTGCGCTAACGCACTAGTTCCCACCAATGTAATTGAGCATTGCGTGGCACATCCAACATACTGTTTTACTTTTGTCCATGACGCGCTTACCTTCAGAGTAATACCTCACATGAAAACCAAAATAGTTCCAAACGCCAGATCTGAATGAGGGTGGGGGAGGTTCAATTAGCCATGTTGCAAGGAGAGCTTAACTTCTGTCTCGCTAGCTTGCCCTGCGCTCAGTGAATCTGCGTTCGACTACTCCGCCTAGGCTGCACTGTCGAGCGCAGATCCACTGAGCGCTTAACACAGACAGCACCGTCAGAAGGAAAATTGATAAAATAAATAAAAAAATTTGTATTGTTCGATACATATGCTTACCGAACCGAAAGCACTGTATCGAACGGTTCAATAGCGATACGAGTATTGTTGTACCCCTAGTTGGTGGATATAACTTATAGAGGAACAGCTTCTTAGAAGTCAAGATGGGCAGAGGTTCACCAATCTGCAAAAAACCCCAATATCTACAAGTTGTGGAATTATTTCAGGTTAATAAATAAATGGATAATGTTTCTCAACATAAAATTGTGACTTTAAATAGCAAGTTATTTAGAGTACATAATATCATCAAACGATTCTGAGAATCTGAAGAAATCTCTGTGCACATTGGGCAAGGCTTAAAATCAGTACTGGACATCCATGATGTTTGTGCCCTGCATTAATCAACTGAAAACATCTGGGGCACAATGAAACAAGATGCTAGAATACTACCATATTTTTCAGACTATAAGGTGCACTTAAGATCCTTTCATTTTCTCCAAAATTGACAGCGTGCCCCAATAATCCAGTGTGCCTGTACTCTGGTTGTGTTTACTGACCTCAAACCGATTTTATGTGTGTATGCGTACATGGTGCTCAAAAATCTGTCAAAATGTTTTAGTACTACTTTATCTGCCTGTTTTGCTTCGCTTAATGCGCCTTATGGTCCCAAAAATATGGTATATCAGACAAGAATGGGACAACATGGGAACTGAAGAAGCTTCTTGGGTGAGAGGTGTCCAGTCAACCTGCATGACTGGGAATCTACACAATGGGACAAAATTCCTCTCCAAAATGACAAAGTGAGCCAATATTAGACTTTAACACAAAAGATTTGGTTATTATTGAAACAGAGGGCCACTAATGAGAATTACTAGACCAGCTGATTTCTGGGAAATATAGGATTCCAGAAGTTTTGCATACTGACTTTTACTAGAGATTTTAAAAAATCAGGCAATCTCAGTCGCTGTTGCCCAGATTTAAACTGCATAACTGTTTTGTAATCATGTGCTCATGGGTCCACTTTTGTGATCATAAAATTCTAAATTGCTGGACTCATTAGCAAATGTGTTCAGGTTATGCAAAATATATCTTTACTGTAGCTTCCTCAGCTCAAACAGCCACTATATGTTTCTCTAAGCAGCCCTCTTATTGTTTTTAAAGTCAATGTTTAAAGGAAGTTCTCCACAGAGAAAATAAAGAGAAAGCGATGTGTTTATGGTCCAAGCCACGTCCATGGCACAGGTTGATTTTTTGATCCCCGTTGAGCAGACCACGGGACTCTTATCTGATTAGCCGACAAGGAAATCACAAATGAACTACCAAGAGGTTTGAAACCTAATGGCCGAATGGAGGCAAGATAAAACACACGTTCACGTGCAATCAATTAAAGAAACGCTGTGTATTTTTCTTGACTGGTTTTTCCCCACAGAATACCACGAGATCAAGCAAACAGTGTAAGAAAAGGGTTATGCACAGACTCTCAGACAAACTCGCAAAACACACAGCTTCATTTCCTCAGCTGAACACCACCCAGCTGTAATTTAATCAGATGAGATATTGAAAAAGAGGGATGGCAATGAAAAACAAGCCAGCGGGCTACCAGTGAGCCACAAGCGCAGTGATTGCGTCTCATAATACTGCCGTAATTGCACGTTCGTTTTCCACACTGAACCTTTCCAGTTACATCTGCATCACTTGAATTCGATCTATCCACTGTTAACAACAATTTAGCCTAAAAAATGAAATACAGTTCATGTTGTCTTGTGATCACGCCATACAGAAGTTCAGTTGAGTTGTGGATCATAGCTGAGAGCATGAAGCAAGCAAATATACATGATGGGATAAGAGTTCCTAGTAGAAAGAGGCACTTAGAAACATCCTTAGACACACAGACACTCACACCAAGCTCAGCAGGGAAACAACTGCCCACACAAGCTGTGATTATACTTCCAGCATCACTACCTGCACAGATCTCCTTTGATTGCTCATCTTATCAGGTTTCAATTCAGTAAATAGCTCCACTCTAACACTATAATCCGATTTGTTTGTGCAGTGAGGTAGGGAAGCCTGAGATGTGTGTTTAATGTCTCCAACTACTTCTTTGCATAATCTTTGTTATTCTTTGAAGGAACGTCCAATTAGTGTTTTTCCTTGGCTACTTGCTTTTTGGGAAAACATTGCCAGTCCAGTCAGATGTTTCTTTTTATTCATACTTCAAACTCGTGCCATACTCAGCTCCATGTGCAGCAGGAAGAGAAAAAATACAAGGAGAGGAATAAAGACTTTGTTGGAAGCTAGCTTTCCAGGAAACTGGAAGGCTTCCACTGACAGGACTTTGTGTGTTTGACTCCACATTGATTTGTAAATCTGTGAAATCCTTTCAGTCTATGGGTCAGTGCATGGTCAATACGCCACAAAGGGATACACTGGGACTGAGCGATGCCCAATCAAGAAAACAAAGAGGCTCGATGGAAGCGCATAAAAATGCAGGTTCAGACTTTTAAAAGGAATGGTCTTGCATTTAAGTTAGACAGGAATAGCTACTCCCATCCCATCCAATCACCGAGCTTTGGGGAAGTAAGTGGCAGGAAACAGGCTACACTTCTCAGACAAGCAGGCTGCAATCAAGGACCGAGGCCTTGGCAGCCAATCTGTAGCCCTTCTACATCAACCCTCATCCCCCCTCTAATTATTTTTTCCACATACTTCCCCTCTCCTCATACTTTTTCTCCTCTCCTCTGCTTCCTTATGTAAGTAGGATCATGACATCTCTCGTCACAATAAGAACCCTGAACAGAAAGTCAAGACTAGTAGAGAATAAATAAGATCATCTGAAGCACGGTGTAGCCTCTAAGGTTCTTGATCATTAAAGCAACTTTAGGATTTAACTTTTTGGAAAAATAAAGTTTTTCTCTGAGAGTTAAACTTTTAAAACCTTCAACAAGAATCTAGGGGAAGCTTGGCTAGATTAGCATCACCACTGGAAACATTTGGGGAAAGAAAGTAAAGAAGAGTCAAAAGAAACCCTTCAGCCATGCTACGGGTGCCGACCTCTGAAACTTTCCTGGTGGCATCACATGATTGGAACCACAAAAACAACAAGAAGCTAATCAGACCAGAATAAATAGCTGTTCATAAGAAATGTTAGATAAATCTGTTTATGTTTTGTGTGTATTTAAAAGCTAGTAGCTGTCAGGGCTCTGTGTGCGGCAGGCGGAGGTGAGGATCCAAACGCAGAACTTGTGAAGCCAAATTTCAACAGAAAACCACAGCTTTATTGCTGGCAAAGCACAAAACATGAACAGAACAACGACCACTGAGAACCGGAAACACACAGGCATGCTCTGATGGCACGACGTGACAGAGCGCACAGGTACACACAGGGCTTATATACACAGGGAGGTAATCCGGGAATGAGAAACAGGAGGGAGACACAGCTGGGAGAAATTGGACTAACGAGACAGGGGCGCAGTAGAACTGAACACTCACATGAGACACAGACCTTCACAATAAAACAGGAAACAAGAACCCACTAAACAAAGACGCAGACAGAATATAACACATGCAACTCAAACAATACATGAAACAACAAATCCTTAAACACGGATAAACAGAAACAAGAAACTAATAATCTATCATCATCATCACCACCATCACAAGCACTACAAGAGAACAAGAAAACAATCCATAAAACACATCAAAATAACTGAAACACAGATTCATCATAAAACCCAACAAAGCACCAGAGAAACATAAAGAACAATCCATCATTCAAAAATAAATCAAACCATAACAACTCAAGATACTGGGTCAAACTGACCCAGAACCGTGACAGTAGCAGAAGTAACCATTTTGGAACAGTAACACCTCAAAATCCAAAATACAGGGGACTTTCATGCCCTTCTCATTTTTTATTTCTTTTTAGTACACTGTATGCATCACTCTTTACATTTAGCTTATGGCAGGAAAGTAAGTGAATAAATAATCCACACACGGCTTGCCCCGGCAACCTGTGACATATACGGACAGTTTGGAAAGAACAAACCTAAATTATTACTAGAAGATCTCTTCAAATTCGTTTCAATCTTCAATCGCTTTTACAGCGTACAGATTGTTTATCAGTCTGTCTTCTAAATGCTTTGTTATTATACTATTAAGTGAGAGTATTTGTGTCATAATCGTCCGTTCTCAAACTCCTCATAAAATGACAGATTTCAGAGTTAAGCTGACATTCGAGTCCTTCCACTTGTTTTCATTCTTCCTTTCATTTCAGAACACAGAGGACCTTTTGAGAACAATTTATTTATGTGCTCTGATTTTTTTACCCACAAATAATAACAACCACTTTGACATCAAGAGGAAAAACGGTATGTTGAGAGGAGGTCGAAGAAAATTAAATCTTGCAAGAAGGATGCTCTCGAGTACTGGTTAGGGAGGCGATTCCTGTGTCAGCCAGAGGTAACTTAAGTCACCTATATCCTACATGTGCACCATTGTTTTAGCTGGTGGACGTAAAAATCCTATTCCAACAGGGCTTCAAAGTCTAAAATACTTTTTGCAAAGCAGGAATCTCATTTGGTTCATTCCGAGATAATTGAGAATCACTCAGGTCCTGTAGGGCTTGGGAGAAAGAGCATTTTAAGTGGAGCTGATGAAATCTTATCGGTAGACCAGACTCCTGTCTGCAGATGCAGGGTAGCAGCTGTGTTTACCTAAGGGCACTGAGGGGCCAGCAGTTGCCAGGAGCTGAGAACCAGACAGACAGATGGATGGATAGATGGACGGATAAATGGAGTCACACACATGAAAGAAAAATCCACAAGAGTGGCAAGGGAGCTTACACTAATTCAACATAAATATGACACCCTTGAGCACTGACAGTAGAAACTCTTCCTACTGGCAGTTTCATTCAGGATGACTGACACATAAAAGCTTCTGCGTATACTTTATCACCACCTGCACCAAAGGAGCACTTCGCATCATTTAGGGTTGCACTGTAACTTTGCCAGACTCATACGAGACAGTAATAGATTAAAAACTGATGCAGCATAACCAGAACGACCATCTCTATTCAGTGCCACTCATTCTGTGTTAAAACCTGAATCACAGCTCTGTGAAGCTGTTAGGCTAGTGTTTCCTCAGGCCATGTAAGCTCATTTCTCTCCAGCTCCACTCCTACAGATGTTTCTTTTTTAAGCTCTAGCTTATGCTAAGAACCGGCTGCTTCTGGTGCCACAAAAATCTTCCGCAAACATTTTACATATGCGATAAGAGAGATGTTAGGATTCACCTTTGACCTCATAGTTATAGACAAGCATTCCATATCCAGATATAACAGAACTTCTCACAAATATGGTGACAAAAGCTTTTTTGGAGACCAGCTGAGGTGCCACCTGCTTCCAGATTTATGAATCTTCTGAATCCAGAACCATCCATCCATCTTCATCCGCTTTATCCGAGGCCGGGTCGCGGGGGCAGCAGCCTAAGCAGAATCCTCTCCGTGAATCGCTACCTTATCGTGGTGGAGGGGTTTGTGTGTCCTAGGGATCCCAGGGGCTATGTTGTCTGGGGGCTTTTGCCCCCTGGTAGGGTCTCCCATGGCAAATTGGTCCTGGGTGAGGGACCAGACAAAGAGCGATTCAGAAGACCCTTATGAAGAGAACATCGAGGGAACAGTTTACCCTACCCTGGATAGGGTTACCGGGGCCCCGCCCTGGAGCCAGGCCCGGGAAGGGTGCCCGAGGGCGAGTGTCTGGTGGCCGGGCCTTAGTCCATGGGGCCTGGCCGGGTACAGCCCGAAGAGGAGACATGGGCCCATTCTCCCGCAGGCCCACCACCCGCAGGAGGCGCCATAGGGGTCGGCTGCATTGTGTGCCGGGTGGCGGCCAGAATCCAGAACCAAAGAAAACCTAAATAATGAGGGAAAAAACTGTACCAAAGTCATATGGAGCATCAGCGGTTCTCTATTATCCCTATGCAAAAACACACAAAGCATCGTGCAAAGGAAATTTATATATGTGAAGACACATTATATAAGGCAAAAATAGACTTAATTATAATGGGCTTGAACGTCAATATTTGGTGTTTAATCTTCAACGGAGCCTGTAATTTCATGTAATTTGTTTAACTAGCCTTCAGGAATGGTTCTCCCGACTTCTTGAAGGACATTCAAAGCTCTTCTTTGTATGTTTGCTGCCTTTTCTTGTGTTCCCTGTCCAGATGATCCCACACCACTTCAATTAGGTTGAGGTACGAGGTCTGGGGAGGCCAATCCATGACTGTCAGTGTTCCCCTGAGTGATTTTCTATCCACATATGCTTTTACTGCACTTGCAGTGTGTTTGAGATCATTTTCATGTTCCAATCAGATGCTTTGCAGACGATGGATCAAAACGTGTGTGTTCCACCTATTTTGACAAGATCCCCAACACTTACTGTTGCACCTCTCTCAACCTCATGTAAATACTGATTATTTAAACCAAAAAGTTCAAATTTGGATGCAATTGGTTTTTGTATAAATGTGGTCTGTTTCATCCCTTGAGCCAATGTCCAGAAAAAAAAGAAAGAAAGAAAAAAGAAAGGCTCAAGACTTCTGCACAACACTCTTTCTTTCTTTCTTTCTTTCTCAGCAATTTTCATTTTGGATATCTAACATTTAAAGGTAGTGAGGATCAATATAATGTCACAAAGAGAAAACTCTGAACCAGAGGGAACTGCTGTCACAACAGAAGCTTACAACGTTTTGAAAGCTTCAGAGTCTCAGTGCAAGTTCAACAAAACCTCCATCTCTCCGGTTTGAAACTAATCACATCAAAGAGATCAATCGATAGAGCACAGGAGGTTGCTTTCAGCTCTCTGTAACCTGTTGCTAGAGGAAGAGGTTTGCACAAAGGTGGAAACATACAGCAAAAGGCAGGAAATCAAAAAGGAAATCAAAACGGAGGCAGACAGTTTTACTTTTCCAATTTTGGTTTTGAAAATTGTTGAAAAGTCAAAGCCTTGTTATGTAACTGAGCTCATGCGAGCAGAGAGGCAGACAGCTACCTGAGGTTGAGATGAGGACAGGGACATAGAGGCGCATGCATTTTTAAACTCTGTCTGATTTTCCAACTGAGATTTGTATTATTCAGCAGTCAGACTGCTTTCCCCGCACACTGTGCATCATTAGATGCAAAGTGACCCAGAAGAAATTTGACGGATATTTTTTTATGTTGTGATTAGAAGTAATTTCATTCCTCCAGGCAATAGCTTCGTGGATAAAACCCGGCTATCTAGCACTTGTTGCAGGTTACAGCACAGCTGTTATTTACTGTTATTTAATGAGCTACCATTGGCAGCTTTGAACCAAAACTGGTGGGTAGTTACTCCTAAGGGACGGGAATAGAGACAAGTGTGGGTGAGCGTGCATGCAAGACAGGAGAGAGAAAAACATGAAAGTGGTCTTGATTGCCTAAGGCTGAGATTACACTCCTCTGTGCACATTGGAAATCTGGATGAGTGGCTGCTCTTATTCCACTTTGTAGTCCTTTGCAGTTGGTGCCCTTGTAGTGGAGATGCAAGTCTGCACAGTACAAACTAAAATGGACAGTATGCTGATGTCTGCATAGAGCCTGCTAAATGTGGGTTCTTTCACTGATATGGTGGATTCAGTGCTGTCATAGTGTGGCTGTAGGCGGACCCAGAATGCAGGAGACTTAGACTTAGATCCTCCCGCGCCGATCGGCGCATCGGGCGACAAGAGAGCACTATCGAACTCGGTCTATCGCAGCAGTTGTTGCTTCATCCCATGACAGTTCGACTGAACGTAAATCTCCAAGGAAAGTCCTCCTCCATGTTATTTTAGGTCTTCCTCGCCGTCTCTTTCCATTCTTCGGGTTCCACAGAACCGCGACACGGGCAGGTCTCGGGTCCGGTAGCCGAAGGATGTGACCGGCAAATCTGAACCGACGCTTGGTGACTTGGACATGGAGCGGCTCTACTCCCGCACGGCGATATACTTCTTCATTGGTAACGCGATCCCGATATGTGATCTTGAGCAGCCGTCGAAGACAACGTTGTTGGAAGAATGCAGGAGGCAGACGGCAAAAACAGAAAACAAGCTCTTTAATGGTCAGTTTCCAGTCCAAAAGGCACATCATGGGAAGACATATACACACTGAGGGAGTTTAAGCTGTGTTTTCAAATTGTTTTACCAGCGAGAGGACCTTATTAATGATCTGAAGACAGTTGGGACTACAGTCACCAAGAACACCATTGGTAACACACTAAGCTGTAATGGACTGAACACTCGCAGTGTCCCCAATCTTAAGTTTACCAGTAAACATGTAAATGTTTCAGAGAAGACTTGTGAGAAAGTGCAGTGCTCCAATAAACTCGAGCTCTTTGTCACCAACTTGACTCACTGCGTTTGAAGGAAGAAAAATGCGTATGACACAAAAATCACCACCCCCACAGACCAGCACAGGGGTGTGAAGATTATGCTTTAGGGCTGCCTTTCAGCTAAGGGTACAGGACAATTTCACCGCATTGCGAGGCGATTGATGGGACCAGGTGTTGCAAAATCTTGGATGAGAATCTCTATCCTTCAACAAAAAACCAAAACATATCACCAAGGCAACACAGCAATGGCTAAGGAAGAAGCACATTAAGGCCATGGATTGGCCTAGACAATCTCCAGACCTCAGCCCTGTAGGAAATTTGTTGAGGGAGCTGAACTTTAAGTTGTCAAGCAGCAGCCAAGAAACCCAAGAGATTTATTGAGTTTCTATAAAGAGGAGTGGGCCAAAAACCCTCAGATGCGTGCAGACCTGGTGAACATATTACTGCTGTGCCTCCCACCAAGGGTTTCTTCAACAAGTAGTAAGTCGTGCTGTGCTTTATGATCCTTGTCTCACTCAGTGACATTCAAATCACTTTATAAAAATGTAAGTAATGTGTTTTCCCCAGATTTTTGGTTCCATCTCTCCATTAAAATGAAAGACTGTTTAGTTCTTTGTAAGTGAGCAAACTTACAAGTTCAGCAGGGGACCAAATAATCATTTCTCTCACTGTATATCAGGCTAGCACAGACTCCAGTTTTTTGTTAATAGTGGCTGAAATCAGAACTGGTGTTTTGTTGGTTCCCTGCATGGTGGATGAGTGTTTTGGCAGCTTAATCATCCATATCGTGCTGTGCTGTTTGTTGCACTCCTGTTAGATCTGTGCGTTGTGCACAGTTTAGCATTTTGATTTGCCGTTTTATTTCTAAATTAATAGAGAAATGGAAGCTCGAGCACTCACATATGTGGAAAGCATAACTGCATTGTAAGGAGTAACAGAATTACACACCGACAGACTCACAGACTACGATCCACGCACACTTTCAGTTTCATAGCTTGTTATTTTGGACTGTAGAGTTACACTTTCTGTCAACACGCACGTATATTTGCATTTTTTAAAATTACATTTGAACTACTTGCACAAACATCATGTTCTTATCACGGCTTGTAAGGATCTGCTTCTACAGTCTAAATCCCTAAAAAGATTTCACAATTATATTTTTAATATGAGTAATAATGCCTGCCTGTCTCCCCCTCCCACCCCCAAAAATTCTGTTTTAAAGACTGTGAAAGAATTTCGTTAATAACCGCCTATCCACGTAAGACTTATGACAGGAGCAGAGAGGGATTCATGACAGCCACTGCACAACTCACCCTGCTCAATTATGAATAAGCTGCATAGGACCTACAGGGGAACAGAGGAGAGCAGGGGGCTCAAAAAGGAGCTTTTTTGTCCTCAATTTGTCAGTGCTGCTTTACCCTGTTTGTTATTCTGCTACACGGTGAACAAAGACTGTGTCTGGGCTGACACACGTTGTGAGTATCAACAAATTAGCCCTTAAAAGTTTGAGTGCAGTATTTTAGAGAAGTTTTAAGGGGTTCGTATTAACCAGACAATGAATGCAGCTTCTTAAGTATCTGCATTAAGTGATTGAATCCAATAACGGAGCCAGACAACTCCAATCAGAGAGGAAATGAGCCTCAGAGTGATACAAACTGGGGAATCTTCTGTGCACAGGTGTGCAGATAAGCATGCATCCCGTATTACATCATAAAACACATTTCTCTGTCTCACATACAGCTGATGCACATGCACCGTGGTGTCAAACTCATTATAGTTCACGGGCAAAACACAGCTCAATTTGATCTCAAGTTGGACAGATAAGCACCAACATTGCAAAATAGCGTTAAAAAAAGCCTGATATGTCGGAAAATGTACACTTTTCCTCTGTTTCCATTCGTCATGGACTCTTACAGTTTAAAGTGCTACATAGACTCCATTTATCAAAGTTGAAACTGTCAAAAATGTTCCCCAATGTAAACTCGTCCTGCGAAAGATGTAAACAGCAACCTGCTTCACTGGCGCATATGTTTGGGAATTGTCCCTGTATAGCAACATACTGGAATAATGTCTTTCATATCTTGTCTAAAATTCTAAAAAAACCCACTTAAGCCAGACCCAATCTGTGCTTTATTTGGAGTGAAGCCGGTTGTTGTAGACCTACCAGCCACCCAAAATAATGTGATACGTTTTGTGACGCTGCTGGCACGCCGTTTGATTCTACTAAATTGGAAACAAAAGGTGCCTCCTACCACATCAGCGTTAATACAAGATGTATTGAGACACTTGCAGCTGGAAAGAATTAAACTCCTACTAAGGGGGAGGTTGGAGGAATTCCATTCAACCTGGCAACCTTTTATCGATCTCTTCAATACTGTACAGATATAAACGATCACTGAGCCTCATTGGTAGTTCGATAAATAGCATCCTCTGTCCAACGTTCTTTCGTTGTTTGTTGTTGCTTTTTTTTTTTTTTTTTGTTTTCACTTTGTTTAATTTCTATCGTATATATGTAATCATTTATATTTGAATCTTAGTTGCCTTTATGATAAAGAACACTGGAAAACCAAATAAAGAGATTTGAAAGAAGAAAAAAAAAAAGCCTGATATATAATCAGTATGTCTCACTTATTTCCCATTCAATCAGATTACAGTTATTGCAATTTGGAAGCCACACTCAAACAATATTGATTTACTTATTTATGGCAATATAAGGCAGCCTTATGTTTGAAACCTCTGCTCTGTGAACTTTGGGATATGGTGTAAAGCTAGATAAAAGAACTCGATAAAGCCAGTTATTATATATACTGCATGACTCTTGTATTGTGCTACGTTCTTGTTTGTGATGCCGCAAGTGTGTTCCTGACTCATTACCATTCAGTCTCTCTGTGTCATTTCTATCCCAGCTGAGTCGAGTAAACACACTGGCTGCCAGGGCCCGGCTGGCAGTACTTTTTTCCATCTTTTCACCGGGAATGAAATACCAAAATTTCATTCCTAATCTTTATTCTCCACATCATGTCCATGTCAGCACAATCCATCATTTTTATGCTTTTCATTCACTGTCTGTGTAACCAGACTGTGTAAGACATTTCAAGTGACAGGTTATTTACATGACTCAATCTGAGGTCCACTGGGTCAGTGGCCATACTATAAAACTCTTTTCATAGTATGAGACAAAGTTTCTACCAAGTTGTCATGCTGTTCCAGTTTGAGGCAGCAGACTGTCAAATTTAAGTCCAGCTAGGCTGTTAGAGAGATTTCCTGTCAATCATCTATCTTGAGACCAACTAGTGGCACATCCATCTAGTGTCCAGTGCTGAGAAGCAGCTCAATTCGTAGTGTCAAAAAATGTCCCAGTGGATGTGCACCAAGGTTTTTGATCTGCTTACTGTAACTTGTCTGTAAAAATAATGAGTACTGATGAATGCTATTTAAAAGGCTACCAGCCGGTATATGTAGATGGCACCAGGCAAGATATGTAGCAATAGATCACATGATCGTGCGGCTTTATTCCACTTGAGTCAACAGTCGATCACTAAACAAATGACACATGTTTTGGATGCAGAAAGTGGGTCCAATCTGTGCACCGATCTGTGGAGAACGTGAGTAATAACAAACATGACTCACAAAAGCAGAGTGATTGGTGACAGTGGCGTTTCTAAGAGACTCATTGGTAAAAGACACGCATTGCACAAGGTGCAGAGATGACCTTCGTATCTGCTGAGCAAAGTGACACCTGACCTAAATCTGATCTGGCTGTGTTTCTATTGGACAGAAGATTAGAGATCAGGAGAAGAAAGGAAAGCTAAGTGAGGCCAAAGATGAAAAATGGGAAGCAGATGAAAGGAAAAGACAGGAGTGAAGTGGAAAGAAAGGAATGGTAAAAAGGAAAGTGATTTACGTGAGATAGGGAGGGCGTGAGTAAGGTAAACATGACACAGGAGAGGGAAAATAAAAAAAAATGAAAAGAAAGGAAGACAAAGGAAGCAAATAAGAAAAAAGACAGGAAATTTAAAAAAAAGGGAAAAGAAGAGAGATTTATATGAGATAAAAAAGGATGCGAGTAAAGTAAAGAGGACATGGGACAGGAAAGGAAAAGGAAATAAAATGAAAGGAAAAGGAAATAAAAGTAATACAGCAATAAAAGAGAAGAAAGGAAAATATATTAAATGAAGGTAAAAAGATGAGTAAAAAAGAAAAGTAAATAACTGACAAGACAAGGAAAAAAAAGAGGAGAAGGAAAGAAAACAAGGGAACAGAAGGGAAAAGCATAGGAAAAGGAAGTAATGGAAAGGACTACAGAAAATGAGAGGAAAGGGGATAAGAAAAAGGAAGAAAGGAAGGACAATAAAGGAAAGAAACTGACATGAAGAAAAAGGAGGAAAGGAAAGGAAAGGAAAGGAAAAACGCAGCTGTCATAGAGCTGGAAGTTCAAGACAGGTGATGTGTGAGCTACAGTGGGGAAAATGGAGCTGTTGTCATTGGAAACACATTTTAAGCAGCTGCCATCCATATGTAATCCACAGTTATTTTTACTCAGATGGCATCTTAATGTGCTGCTTAACTTCTCATTAATTCATTTTGTGTGTGACTGCAGAAACAACACACGGTAGGGAACGTCTAAACAGGCATCCGCTATGACTCCAGGTAACAAATAATAACCATGCCAGTCTTGTAAAACTTGCACTTTTTCCTCACGTTAAACTGAGGACAACTTTAGAATAGGAACAGTGACATTCAAAAAGCTTCATGACTGACACGGCTGCTCTCACAAGTGCAGCAGGATCTCGCGTCTGCTTCAAAACGTTCGCTGGGAGGCAACAAGAGTTTAGTGGTAAGGAACTTCTCACACTTGATCTCGTCAAAATCTCTTTTAAATGCTGCCTCCTCTCAGCATGACTCATTCTCACCTCTCAACTGAGCAGCCTTGAGACAAACTGAGTGGTTAACAA
Organism: Neolamprologus brichardi; assembly: GCF_056152115.1. Classification (NCBI taxonomy): domain Eukaryota; kingdom Metazoa; phylum Chordata; class Actinopteri; order Cichliformes; family Cichlidae; genus Neolamprologus; species Neolamprologus brichardi. The sequence goes on along the minus strand of NC_142120.1, from coordinate 4,812,355 downwards.
TTGCACTGCACAGCGGAGAGGCGGCGGTTCACAATGTGCCAAACTATATCTGCTCAAAAACAAAGCCTCTAAAGCACGATTTAGTAAACAAACCGCTGTCTGATTGATCCATTCACGCAAAGCAAATCCACGCGACAGTCAGTGGAAAACGACGAACACGACAGGCGTGGAGTAAAAACCTCAATGTGAGCACAATTTGTTTTAAGGGGGAAGAGATGCAAGCTCTGTCAGCGAGATAGAAGCTAAATGAAATAAACTTCTTATCATAACTTTTAATGTGTTGCCTCGGTGACTTGAGAGCGCCCGAGGCATTAAAATGCGGAAGAGGGAAACAAATGCGTGTTGAGGAGACAGTGAGATCTTAAAAAGATTTGTCTCCTGGAGGCAAACGGCAACAACTGTGCTGCTCTGATGAAAACATCTATTAGCACCGAGTCCCTCGACGTTTCAGGAGAAAGACGGATGTGTGCACATGTTCATGTGTGTGGACCAAAATCAGTTTGTTATCAGAACAACGAAGAGATTCTAAGGACCTTTTAAAAGGTAATATCTATTCGGTTCAACTTCATTCATTGTGTCTAGCTGAATCCTTTTGGTGAAATTATTGGTCCTCTGTAACACTGTAAGGATTATCATTTAGACTCATTTTTGACCAGGATTTAACCCTTTAAAACCGGTCAGAGCGGGCACACTCCGTTTTGCGCAACTACTTTTAAATCCCGGTAGCTCTGCAACCACGTAAGCTAGCGCAATAATTTTTTTTGCATATGAAACAGGAGGAGTTGTACTTACATCTTATGCCATCAGCTTGTCCTCGGTCACAGTTTCCTTCCACATATAGCTTTGCAAAAACTGCATAAAAAGCAGCAACAAAAACATAATATTCCAGAAACACGCTTTGCCAATCCGATCAGCTGTTTGTAACACTTCCTAGACGTCAGCCGAACTATCGCATGTCCGCCATGACCTACCCTAAACCGGAAGTGACATCATTTTCGCGGAAATGTAGTTTTTTACCATCAGGGCCTCATGAGCCTATACTGGTGTTTTTAAAAGTTATGTTTGACTTTATGACTTTCTGTGTCGTTTCTGGGATGCTTAGGACTCATATTGCACTGCTGGAAAAAGTTTATTTTGATGCATATGCTGCTTTTTTGCAAATTTGCAGTATAATATTTATTTTCATTTTTCCTGCAGTATATAAAAATTGGTGTATTTCAAAAATAAAACCATGAAGACACTTAAAATAAATTTCCTGTGGTGGGAAACTATTTTGTGCAACTTTTTTGTATTTACAGTTTTGAGGGATAAGCCTCTTAAATTTCTCTAACTAGAAATATATATTAAAAAAACAAAAACGATTTTCAATTTTTTTGTAGTTTATTGCACTTTTTTGCAATTTATGTAATTATTATGCACTTAATGCAGACATATTATTAAAATCTGGGCTGTAATGGTTGTATTGATGTATAGCAACTTGAAATGCTCCCAAAAATGGCTCCACAGCATGTAAAAATATAATATGAGCTCTGGCGGACTTGGTTCTATGGTAGGTCTTAAAGAGTTAAACTTCAATGCACACGTTAAACAACTATGTCTACAGTCAGAGTACTGACAGAGACTCTTCATAGGCTCATTGTTAAATCCAGTTGAATTTAAAATCCTTCTCCTCACATACAAGGTCTTGAATAATCAGGTGCTATCACACCATAGACATATCATACCACAGTTTCATATGATCCCTTGGAGCACTTTGCTCACAGATAGCAGGTTTAATTGTCTTTCCTGGAGTTTTTCATGCCTCTTTTTGACAAGTACCTACACAGCTCAACTCTGTTTAGAGTTGTCCATTATGCGGCAGCACCTGGTACTGGTTACTTTTTTAACAGCTGCTCAGCCGGGGTTCTAAGTGTGACACAAGTCAATGGTGTCACTCAACGACACATGGGAGCGACTCCTTCACGAAAATCAAAACTGCCATTTTTTTTAAACCTGACAATGAAAGAACTCGCTGCATTAAAACCAACACTGTGGTCCCTGACAAAAAGCCATAGACAGAGCAGCAGGTATACCATCACCTCGACATCTTCCATTGTTGTGTTGTGTTACATACAAATGAGTGGACCTTTGACCACGTTGCTATAACAACCCTATGCACATTGAGGTGGTACTTAATTGTAATGGAAATGACAGAAACCAAGGAGATTAGAGTTAAGTTGAGCAGGTACTTGACTTAATGGCATTTTCCATGCAAACTACGGGCTAGAGATCAAAGCAGTCATCACACATTGCTGCGCCTCCCTGAGTCTGGTTCTGTAGGAAGTCCTTTTATACTATAAAAGGGTTCTTCCTTCCCACTCTTGCCAAGTCTTTGGAGGATTGTTTGATTGTTGCATTTTCTCTTTAATATTTTGGGGGTTTACTTTGTAGTATAAAATGTCTTAAGGTGACTGTTGTTATGAGTTATTGAGCTAATGTTATGAGCTGTTATTATTCTATGGTCCTCTTCCACATTTTATAAGCCTACCATGTCGACCATTCCCTCTCCTCTGCTAAAATATATTATGTAAATTAAATCAGGCAAACATAAAATATATAAAGTATACACCACACAGCTCTCGAGCTAAAGCTATATTAGGCATGAACACACATTGAGGATGACTGGCCTGAAGCCACAGTAGTCTCAGTCATGGTGGCCTATTTCCAGATAAACATAACAATATTCTCAGCCATAAAACACATAGCGCATGCATAACAGATGAAGACCAAACATAAGGTGACAATAATGCAAATACAACAACTTGAGTTTTAGTCTGGCCTAAATGTGTCCATAATCCAAATGGTCTCTATAATATGTTAGCTGAGTAAATACTCCTTCCTTATAATAGATGGCAGGTGAACTGCTGCTGCAGTTTAGGTCCTTGCAACATTGGCAAGTGATGACTACTGACTTTTAAATGATAGCCCAGGAACTCTATGAGCACTTTGTGTCAGAAGTCATTATCTTGCCAATCACAAAGTCAGTAATTGCTTTTTGCCAACCACCCCCCGATCAAACCCACATCTGAAATGCGCTGCTTTACAGAGTCGGGATTGTCACCTCAGGCAACAATCTGTGGTTTTCTGTTATGGCTTTATGTTTTTGAACTTTGTCTAGAGGTTACCATAAAATGAGGTTTGAGACATCTGAACAAGCTGCATGAATAAAGGAGAAAAAAAGAATACTATGTTGGCTTAAAGAAAAGTGGAGGTCGTGATACTTGAGGGGACTAGACAAGTACCTGTTCAAATATTGTTTTTGAATGGAGAGCACGCAGATGTAACTTGAAGCCATACAGTTGCTATTGTTTTCTTCTTTTTATAGCAAGTCTTTCATAATTAATCATTGCTAAAGAGCTTGATACAGTCACTTAACTCTTGAATTCAGTGAATTTATTAAAATTCAGCTGACATAGATGAAGTCCTCCAGAAAAATGAGACCGAAAACTGTGGGAAAACCACCTGTTTGGTGGACCTTTCAACCACATACTGTATGTTACAACTGCAATTCCAAAAAAGTTGGTATGCTGTGTAGAATAATTTGGAAATTTGCTATACCCTATTTTATTCACGATAAAAAATAGAGGACTGACATCCCATTCTTGAGTGATAGAGAATAATGTTTTTTATTTCATGTTCAGCACCTGTTCAACATCCAGACTCTTCTAGAATGGAGCCATGCTGTTGTAATAGATGCACTATGTGGTTTGGCATTGCCTTGCTGAAATAGTTGAGACTTTTCCTGAAAAAGACATCGCCTGGTTGGAGCATATGTCCCTTTCATTCATGGCGCCTTTCAAGATGCCAATTCCATAATAATAATGGATTGGATTTATATAGCGCTTATCAAGGCACACAAAGTGCTTTACAATGCCACTATTCATTCACTCTCGCATTCACACACTGGTGAAGGCAGCTACGGTTGTAGCCACAGCTGCCCTGGGGCAGACTGACAGAAGCGAGACTGCCATATCGCACCAACACCAGTAGGCGGTAGGGTAAAGTGTCTTGCCTAAGGACACAACAACCAGGACAGAGAGCCCGGGGATCGAACCGGCGACCTTCCGGTTACAGATACACTTCCCAAACCCCTGAGCCACTGTCGCCCCATAGGCATTAATGGCCATCAGAGATTCAGGCTTTTGAACTAAGGCGAGATAATGAACTGGATTGCCCTCTTCTTTTTAGTTCAGAGGATGTAGCGTCAGTGTTTTCCAAAAACAATGTCACATTTCTAACTATTAGACATCAGAACAGTTTTCCATTTTGCCTCATTTTATGTTCAGTTGACGATGGCACCCTTTCTGGATCAATAACCTGCTTTTAACCTACATTTGTGGTTGAAATGTTGACCTGTGTTCGCAGAAAGTGGTTTCTGAGTTCATGTAGTGATTTCCATGACAGAATCGTGGCTGTTTTTTTGGCATCTGTAGCGGTCACAAGGTAATGTGAAGGGGACCAGGCGGGAAAAAACAACCACACGAGCCTTCGGTCATTTTTCAGAGCTCTGAATATATTCTTTTATCCATGTACAGAGGTTTAACATGCTCACCATCGACACATCTAAAAATGAACAACCCAACCTCTCAAAAAACCCTCCTTAAATAGATGCCGGTCATACCACCACCAATAAAATTTAAAAGATTTTCCCCTGACATAGCCCAGCTACAAAAAACCTATACAGTTAAATACTGCAGTTATTCTAACACACCTCACATATCTGATTACAAACACCCAGCTAAATTATATACAAACTAACTAAATTGAATGTAACTGAAACTTCAGCCCACTTCCCCTCCAGCTCTCATCTGATGGTTTAACTACAAACACTATCAGTGGATAATTGGAGAACTCCTTTCAGGTGAACATCATTAGGCTGTAATGATGTGTGCACTGCTTGACTCAGGCCTTCAGGAAGTTGACCTCCAAAGACAGAGAGAGTAGCTAATGGACTTCAAAACAAAAGCATAACAAAATCAAGACGTCTTGTGAGACATTGTGGGTGCATGCTTCACCTGCTTCACCTTAGTGAGGGAGATGCTTCCCAGTATCAAATACTGATTTTTGATTTGCACACAAATTTCTCCAGATTCTCTGAATCTTTTGATGCTATTATGTACTGTAATGTCTTAAAACTTTGACATTGTGTAACAGTATTCTGATATTGTTCCACAACTTGTAAATTTGTGAACCACTGCCCATCTTTACTTCGGAGAAACTCTGCCGCTCTAAAATGCTTCATGAGATGGTAAAGTGTTTCAGTTTAATTGTTTCATATGTTATTTCATGTGTTATAAATGCATTATCTTCTGTTGTAAATAAAACATGAGACTTTACTCATTTACATAGCATCCCGGCTCTTTTGAAGATCGGGGTTTTAAGATGCTGCTAAACGTGAAGCCAATGCATGAATCGGTTCCTTTTCTAATAGCCAGTAGTGAGCATCTCTTTGGGTTGCTTCTCATTGGATGTGTGACCTTTCAAGACTACTTTCAATTAGTTTAGGGTGTTAGTTTCTAGTTCAAAGCTTTTCAACTCACTGTGATGTTTGTTTTTTTAATTATCATCCTTTTCAGAATCAGAATCAGAATACTTTATTCATCCCTAAAGTTATGTGCAGAGTATGCTTTAGAGTCTGGCTACCTTGTGATCGAGTGTGTTGTTTCTTCAGTTTCTTAGTCCACCGCCTACTTGTCCAGTCTGTTTTCAAAAACTGTGATGGCCACACCCAAAAAGGCCACTAGAGGAACCCTCACTAATGAATATGTTAGGCAGTGAGCTCCATCTTTCACGTAGCTCAAATTCATGGCTTCAAGTGGGTTGAAAACATTTGTTTTACTATGCAAAGGAAACCAACTGAGGGGAAAAAAACCCCCAGCAGTCATGAATTCTGAACGCTTGTCACTGTAATTATTAAAACCGCCCTGCCTACGTTACCAAAAATGAGATTAATCTTTAGCTCCTGCCTCCAGTTACACCACTTTCATGCCATATGCTGGATAGCTTCCAGTTGAGAAAGATGTTAATGACTTGAGAGTGTTTTGGCTTGTAATTAAATCTCTGGTGCCATTTTGAAATCTACTGGTAATCAGTTTAATGAGTTATTGAGATTCATGACTTCCAAAACGCACACCTGCCCTAATGCAAATGACAGGGGTCTTCCTTAGAGACATGCATACCAAGGCAAACAGAGAACAAAGACGTGCTGAGTCAGAGCGGCTTTGGGAAAACAGGGAACATAGGCCTTCTTCCCTTTACATCTGAATGTCTCATTTCCCAATTTCCCATTAAAACCTATTCAGATAATAACTTTTCAAAAGATAACTGACTGACCTAATAAACCCAGAACTATGGATGTAACGTATGAGTCATACAATCTTTGTGCTTGAGTGTTCCCTGGTGGTTCAGAACCCAAAACAAGCTAAATCAATAGGCATGCTTTAATTGAATAAAGTACCTCTTGATGAGTCACACTTTCACTGCATCTTCAAGCTGGGACTGAAGAACAGCATCTTTTTATATCGTCACATTAAAATAGCCTTGATTTCAATCAAATCGTGCTCTTGGATTCAACACGGTGAAAAGCTCCAGCGGTGCCATTAAAAATGTCTTTTTGTTCTTCTTATATTTTCAGTTAAGTGATGATTAATCAAGGCCAGAATGCAGAGTCTCAGATGCAGATAACTCAGTGGAGATTTTTCTAGACTATTCCTGAGCTGGGGACAAAAAAAACGACCAGTATTTCTTAAAGCTTTCGGTTTAGTCTTAACAATATGGATTTTTTGGTAATCCTGAAAGATTTAAAACTCCAAGCTTGCACTTTCGTTTTCCCTTACAGTGGCCTAAACAGTCAATTAATTTTTTTTCTGTGAAAATGCGATTACTAGAAGCCTGCCTTCGCTCATCAACTCATCTCCTGAATCTGTAAGCTGCTTAATGTTTCCATGAGTCTCCTAAGAAGTTTTTAAGCTTACCTGTTCATTCTTGTGAAAATAACAGGCAATTCGCATCCTCCTCTGTGTGCGCTCAGTGTATTGACTTTTCAGGATGAAATGAAATCACCTAAAAATATCTGCTGGCAAAAGATCTTTGAAATTGTGCAGCTGAACAGCAATAAGATACTAGAGAACATGGATGGGGATGAATGGATTGGTGGTTGTGTTTTTTTGGGACTTGCAAGAATGCCTAGATAGAAAGCAATTACTGACATAAAGAGAGAGATAAGTCCCCAATCTCCCCTCTTTGCTTTCATCAGGAGCAGCTGGCCTTGCTTTTCCTCCTATACTAATGCAGCCTGTATAATAAATTCCCAGTTGGGACTTTCAGTTTCATTTCCCTGCACTCTACCCTGCTTACCAGCAAATTATTGCTGAAATGAATGGTAACATGGTCAAAAATGTCTATCAAAACATTTAGTTCGGAATGTATAATCTGTAGCACATGGAGAGGCAAGCGAAAAGCACAATTATTTGAAAAGCAGCAGAGAAATCTGTGTTTACATCCAATTAAGTCCTATTTTTGAATAGAGCAGAAAATATCTACAAGCGTGGACGTCAGATGACTGCTGCTCCCTTTGAAACTTTGGATTTATCAAATATTAAACATTTAAACGGTAATGCATTTGAACAAATACCAGTCCTATAAACCTAATTTTAAATATAAATGGGCTATGCTTGAAGATGCTGTTGTAGCTCCAAACTGTTTGAAGTCTTGATATCCTATTGATTTCCTCACGGATTTAAGCAGAGACAGAGCAGCAGTAAAGTTTCATAAAATGTTCAAATAGCCTGCATTATTAATCATCAGTGGGATACGTAGGTCTAGTAACTCCCACAGAGACGCGCAAGGTGTGTGTCTGTGTGTAGCATGCTCGTACCCGTGTGTTCCTAATGAATAAGTAGTGATTATAATGGCGTGCAGTCAGCAATTTAGAAAATCATGGCAGGAACATAAATCCAGCGCTCTTTTGTTGATCGCTAACACAGTGTACCATTTAATTACCTGGAAACAGATGGTTGGAAACGAGTCCAGAATAAGCCAGAACAGCAGGTTAAAGAGGAGATTGCTTTGGACCAATAAATACTGAAAAAAAGCAACTGATACAAGGCTCCATTTGACTCTACGCCTTGACCGATGTGCTTAAGCGTGACTATTGAGCTTGAACAGTCACTGCTTTTATAGCTTTCAGATAAAGCCGTATTCATTTGGAAACAATATATCCATTCATCTTTATTCCTACCTGTGCCCACAAGGATGTCTTATGCGATGCAGTGATTGTAGTGCTCCAAACTGGTGTTGAAGTGCTTGACATTGGCTGATTTCTTTTTTCTCTTAGACTTTTTTTTTCCTTTTTGTGGAAGTAGACTAAAAGCAAACATTCTTTAAAGAGATATTTCAGGCAAAATGTATTAATACCACCATGTACTCATGTATTAATAGCCAGCTCAATAATAGCTATATGCTTTTTTTTGTATGTTAATTTGTACAGTATTTTTTTTCTTTCTTATTTTCTTTTCTAAATGTACTTGTATATTGTTCACATGTTGAAATAAATTACCAATCAATGCTAATATCTGTATGAGCGAGTAATTTTATCTGCCAATAAATGAACATTTTAAAAAGTAAAGAAGAGACGGGAGAAACACCCTTCAGTCGTGCTACGAGTGCTGATGTTGCATAGTTTGTCCACCAGAGGACACGCTGCACCTCTCCTGTTGGCAACAAATGTGTTTAAAACAGCGTAAAAGAATAATCAACAGCTTGTTGTCGATATGTATAGTTATTTAGGAGTCTTGACGAAGCTATTGTATGTTTGTACCTGAGAGAAAAATAAATAAAAAAGAAAGATTTGTGTCTCAGTTCCATTCCCTCCAGTTTACAGACACTTTTAGCTTCTTTCAGCTCACTGATTTTGGTTTTATGACACTCTGCTGTTTTTCATCCAGTACGCACTACCTGACCATAAAGGCATGAACGCCGCTGTATTTTTACCATAACAACATAACATTCCAATAATGTGTCAACATCTAAAACTTACCGACTTTATAAGCAGTACTGACCCATTTTAAAGCAGCATCTAGGGGCCAATCAAATACTAATTATAGTCTAAAGAATAGGTAAACAATGAAGTTGTCAATCTAGGTAAAGAAAGAGCACAAATTTTAATGCTTCTTTTCTTAAAGGGTTGACAGGGTGGTGCTTTAGGACTTGAGGAGAATCTACTGTCTAATTCTGTGTGACAGTTTGTGCAAACAAAATGAAGAAAAGAAGTAAATGCATACCAAAACACGCAGGCACAATAAAGTAGAAAGCTACTTTTTTAAAGACACTCTTCAAGTGGAAAGAGGGTTAAGTGTTTTATATTGACAATAGGTATTTGCCATCTGCCTGTCAAATGACGTTTAGAAACTAAAAGTATTACAAATTTAAAAACAAAGCATTTCTAGACTAGGAATATTCAAACATTTTGCTGTAGCTTTTACTTTAGCCTTGATAGCTTTAGATTAAAAAACGATTTCCATAGCTCTTCATTACAGAAATGTCATGTAGCTTTGGGTAAATTGATCTACTGCTTGATGCTGCCTCGTTCACTCAGTGACCCGACCTGCCCTTTGCTGTTGTAGCGTTACATGTGTTGTTTGGAACAAGAATTGTTATGAACAAGCTTTCCAAAGAAATCAATGTGGTCAATGCTGCGCAATATGAAGTTGCTTGTGAAGAATGGCAATATAATGGCTGACAGACTTGGCCTGTGGTATTGCCACAATATTGCTACTCCATCATAATTGCTGCCCCAACACCTCCATTTTCCACTTCACTTTCTCTTCGACCTGTCCTCCACTCCTCTCTTTTCCTCCCACCTCCTCTCCACCTCTTAGGCTGAAAAGACAGTAATCAGACCTCATTGGCTTGGAGCTGACAACACATAATCACCACATCTCTGAATGTGTTTCAAACGATCAAAATAGATGCTTTATATATCCCCCCTTCCACATCAGCTTGATGCACCGAAAATACAAAAATCAGTCAAAGACAAAAACAATATTTTGCATGTCAAAATTTAAATAAACTTTTTAATTTCTTCAAAAGGTTCTATCCCCAAACTCTTCGAGTGATTCAGCTGTGACTGAGCACTCTTTTCAACAATAAAAACAATAATCGTAGTAACTCCATCTAGGTACGAGGTGACGCTAGTCTTTGTCTGCTGTCGTTTATCATAATCCCATAATCACTTTGCAGCTTTTTGACCATGGGGCCTTTTACATCTTTGACACTTTATCATCTTTTAAGTGTGTAAATTTGTGTGAGAGGGAAAGAAAGGGAGAGGTTACACACCGATAATCACTGTTATGTCTGGTGTGAGAGGAAGAAGGGAAGTGAGAAGTGTTTCTATGGCAACCAGTGATCTTTTCTTTTACCAGTTGCCAACACATAGATACATGCATACACACGCACGCACACACACACACACACACACACACACACACACACACACACACACACACACACACACACACACAGGACTACAGGTAAACATCTACATTGTCCTTGCAGGAGACATGAATTGAGCCACTGCCCATAAATTAGAAAGACAAAGGGCCAGTCACCATAGAAGAAGGTTAATTATCGGGTCTGAGGAGTGAACCTGGTTGCTCTGGTTAAATTCCTTGGTTACAAAGTAACAGATGACTTCAAACTATTCTAAAGGGCAAAAAAGACCCATTGATTCAATGCTTGCTATTCTTTTAACCTGCATTCTGGCCTTTATGTTGTTTTACAACCTTTAATGAGTAGTGTTTAGCACAAATCCCATTACACTGCATGAAAAAAACTCTTACATTGAACTTCTTCTGCTACAGAATCACATTTCAAAATAAACTATTCCAAGCCACTATTATTTTACACAATTCTGAGAAAGAATAAAATAGTCAAGACAGCAGCAACAATATGTCCATCCATCCATCCATCCATCTTTTATTGCTTGGTTTGGGTCACAGGTGCAGCAATCTGAGCATAGAAGCCCCCCTGCCACCTGATCCAACCCACTACCCAACTTTTTAATTTTTTAAATTTATTTTATTTTATTTTCAGTTGTTACAGACGGGACAGACATGACTGAGGGATAGGAAAGGGAGAAAGAAAGATGAAGGAAAAGAAAAACAGAAGGGAAGAGGGACAGTGAGAAAGGGCACTTAAAAAGAGAAACAAGAGAAAAAAATCTCCTGGATCACCTGTTGAGAGACAAAGAAGCGATAACAAGCCAAAAAAACAAAACAAACAAACAGAGCAACATGCTAAACACAACACCAACAGTGAACACCCGGGTGCACACCTGTGTGGATCAGCGCGCTTGTATTCAAAAGGTTTCCCCATGTAACGATCTGCTAGAGGATGTTGAGAGCTATAGCCCCGTCCCCCAGGGCATGAAGCCGGCATGGAGGAGATCCAGGCTCCAGACATCCAGAGGCCCCAGAGTGCGAGAGCCCAAGGAGGACCACCGGAGGGGCATCCGTGCCACCCTCCTGGGAAGAGCTAAGGAGAGCCCCAGATGAGGGGTCACCCAGTAACCACGGAGCAGAAGCCAGAGGGGGCTGCACTGGCGTGCCCGTCGGCTCTGCCGGCAGCCAGCTGTGCCAGAGTTAACCGAGCCGCAGGCCCAGAGGCCCGAGGGCCCCCTTTGCCCCGGAAGAGGCCTGACCGAGCAACAGGCGCCAGGCCAAGTAGTCACCGGGAGTGAGCTGGTCCATACCTGAGCGCCCAGCCCCGGACACCAAGAACCACCAACGCACCGACCCCTGACTACTTGCCCTACTTGTGTGGGTGGGTGTGTTGGAGCAGGAAGAGGGAGGCAGCCGGGGATAAGGAGGAAAAGAAGGGAGGAGCAAGATGCCCCTCCCTGGGGCCAGCTCCCCCGGGGAGGGGCATCTTGCTCCTCCCTTCTTTGCTCCCTTTCTTCACAACCCACTACCCAACTGGTGGTGATCAGTTAACAGCTCATCACCTGTCTTTACCCAAGTGTCCAAGACATACAGACACAGATCTGATGATACGATTACAAAATTAATCATTGATCTGCGACCTAGGGTGTCCTGGCGCCACATGCACTTACGAACACCCTTATGCTTGAACATAGCGTTCATTATGGACAAGCTATGCCTAGCAAGGGTTCCAATAATAGAGCACTGCCTCTCAATCAAGCCCTCCAAGTCATAGTATCCTTCCCATGTGGGCGTTAAGGAGACTGGGTACTCTGAACTCTTTTTTCTCTTTTTTTCTTTTCGGTGCATAGGCACAAACGACAGCCAGGACCTGATCCTTGGCCTGAAGCAACCCTCTCATTCGTTTTCATTCGGAAAACCCCAAAGTACAGACAGCAATTTCGACGGATGCAAGTACACCTGCTATTGCCTCTGCCTCTCACCTAGGCCGACTTCAAAGTGGAACAGGGTCCAGTCCGTCCCCAGGAAACTAGTTCTAGAGCCCAAGATATTGGTATAGGTACGTATTGAGGTGAGCCTAACTATATCTAGTTGGTATCTCCCAACCTCACACATTAACTCAGGTTCCTACCCCACCAGAGAGGTGACATTCCATGTGCCACAAGACAGTTTTGGAAGCCAGGGCCTCTAGTTCCTCACTCTAGTGTTGGGACAGACCCATGTAGCTTTTTTGGGCTGAGCCCAGCCAGACCTCGTGGGCTAAGGTTTGGCCACCAGATGCTTGCCCTTCAGCCTCCGCCCATGCCAGGCTCTCGGAAACCAAAGGGTCCACAGACTATGTGGATCACTGATCCTTGCATTTTTTAAGTGTTTAAAATCAGTGAATATAAGCTATCAATCTCTTAGCTGTAAACTAGCTTCCATTAGTAACATCTTCCCTTTTGTGTTGCTAACAACCAGGAGAAATGCTCCTAGGGGAGAGTGATGACCACTGATAGTCATAGCCTCCAACTTAAGGCTATAAACAAGACTGCTAAAAAAAAACCCCAAAACACCAACTCTGCTTCTTTGCTCCTTCTTTCTAGATGTACTTGCTGCTTTGCCACATTGCAGTACTATTAAAGGTAAGTTACACCTTTGTGTAGCTCGACAAAGGGGGTTACCGATTTTGTTGTGACCACTGATGCTGTTCCATATTTGCCATTTAATAAAAAGGCTTTGATAGCACTGTTCTTTACTTAATGACCCAATCTATTGTGAATATTCCTATGAAAACCAGATCATATGTTACATTAAGATTATTACCCGCATACGTTTGTTTTTTAGCTCAAACCACCTTTTAGTTTATGGTTTGTTTATTTTAGCATGTGAATTGAACACTTATTGTTTTTATGTTTTTCTCTGACTTGCCACCAAAATGGTCTTTTGCTCTCATTTGGCTTAAGGCTTAAAAACAAAGTACTGATTCTCTGGTATGAAACACTCTGAATTACCATATGTTTTTCTGGTGTGTGCGTTGCAAACAACTTGCACTGATGTCTATTGCCAAATAATTCTTTTAATCAATCATGGACTTTCTGTTTTCTATGGATCATGTGTTGGTTATTGTAGAGACCTGGCTGTTAGCTGCTGAGATGAGATGGCTGGTCTCACCAGGTAGTTATTCCATCTCTCTCCTGTAAAATACTGAAGCATGTTTTTATGGATAGACTGGCCACACAAACAGTACATATAAATGTTTACTTTTGCACTTGAATTAATACGAAAATTGGACAAAATTAGAAAATAGATTTGATCTGGGTCCAAAATTAACAAGCAAGTTTCTTTGTACTGGCTCACAGACTTTTGAAAGGGAATGTGATCGGCAGGCAAGATGACTGAACTTGGACTGTCCTGGCTCTAATTTCAACCCAACCCATCAGTCAGTCACCTAACTCTAGACTGAGTAGCCAGATGTTTTCTTTATATTATTTTTAATTTGTTATTTTGTAAAATAACTTATTTTGTTAGCTATCCATTTGTCTCAACCAATCTCTGTTCTTTTCATCTGTCTTGTTGCTAAGCAACAGATGGTATACAGGTCATATGTCGACCCTGCATTTAAATTGCAAATGGTACTAGCGATGCAGCTAAGAAATGATGTGCAGATGGTGGTCATGAATTAAAATGTGCTTCAGCTTAGATTAGTGAGCAACCTTAAAACAAAATAACAGCTGCTTTTACCAAATAGTGCTACAAATCATTAGGAAAAGAAAGACTTTCTGCACATGTGCTATAAAATCACGAAAAAGAAAACCTACATTGAATTTGACAGTGGAAAAAAAGAGCAATATTTGTTTTTAGATCAGCAGAGAAGTGAAAGTCAAATAATGTGTCGTGTTGCATCTACCCTTTTGCCTGCTTATGATAATGTCACGCAAAAAGATTTTTACAGCCTTGGCTGACAAAAATCATGTACATGTGCCACCAACTATGACTAGAAGTAAAACGACACAAGTTTGGCACATTTGATTGACGGGTTATATGAGACTCTGATTGTATTTAACAATTCCCAATAAAAGTTGAGCAGACATTAATCTTCCCATATGGGATGTCAGTTCGGTTCATTGGGTGAACAAGCGGCCATATGCCACATGGCCCGAGTGCAGCCGCCCATGTTTGAGTCCAGCCCTCGGGTCCTTCACTGCATGTCTTCCCCTCTCTCTCCCTGTTTCCCTGTCTATCTTCACTGGTGTGCTATCTATTTAAGGCAAAAAAAGATAAATAATAATAATAAAATAAATACAATAGCATAATTATGAGAAGTATGCCCCAAAGAACACTGCATTGTTTTAAAATAATTTATTATGCTTCTCTCAGTATAATTGTTAAGATTTGCTTTTGCTGGCATTCATTTTCTTTATTAAAAAAAATCCATTTAATGGTAAAATGGATTGACTTGTCAGAAGCCATCTACGGAGGCTTATCTTCTAGTCCAGATAAGCTCAAGCTTACTGCAAATGTTGCAGTTGTCAGTGTTATTTTGGTTTAGTTCATGCACTTTCAGGGAGAAGCTGATGCTGAGTGGGGAGATTCAGTGTGTGTGTGTTGGAGGACTACGTGCTGAGTGAGTTCTGTAGAAAGCAACTGTATTATCTGGAATTTCTTTATAACAGTTTCACTTTATGTGCAATGGGCATCCTGCCAGTTCAATCCCTCTAGACCCATCTTTATCATCCTAACAACTAAATTAAGAGGGGACTGTGCGCACAGTAGCAGCGAAAAACCCGAACCATTGTTCTCTTTTCCACCACACTGATTGGAAATGGGGAGAAGCCAAAACCGGAAACAACAATATTCCTAAAAGTCTGGGTGTTGGCTTTATGACACATATTTCACATTGAGCCCAAATGTTAACCGCTGGCTACAAGATAACAAGCAGCCGGAGTGTGGGGTGCCTACATGCTGTGTGACTGGCGATGGCTGCACAGCTGAGTTATAGCGATGGGGAGGAGAGACACTGAAATGAAAACGAAACCGCTGGACACACACTGAGTCCCACAAGAAGAGACACGGCACTGCTTGTGTGAGTGTCTGCTTTTGTACATCAGTGTGTGATTATTTGTGCGAGAGCACGAGATTAAAGGCCTTCCTCACTGCTCGAAATGTGGACCCAGGGGATCTATGGATGCCACTCCTTCCAGAGACATGGTGTACTCTCCTGTCAAGGTTGATTAGCTGGAGGATGAAACCAATTTCCTCTGTTCTCCTTTAGCCCCAGCTCTTTTTTTCCCTCCCCGATACTCTCGTTCTTCTGCAGCTCTCTTGGCTTTTCACTTGATTTTGCTCTTGCCCGCTAAACACGGGTGCTCTTTGCTTTCCTTCACTGCTCTCCGGCCTCAGTATATCAAAACACAGCTTTAAAAAAAAAAAAAAAAAAAAAAAAAAAAAAAATCACAAATACTGCAAATATTTGTGATTTTATGATCTCCAAGCTGTAAGTAGTTAGATGGACCTAGAAGTGTTTCAGCTGTTGTTTTAAGACACTGTTTTCATTAAGAAAAAGGTGTTTTTTGGGCAGCACATACCTGAAAGACTTTACCCACAAAAATACAGACTAGGGATAGGCACCGGATACCGATACTGTCAAAGGAAGTAACACCTCAAATCCGATGAAACACCTGGCGACGCATAGTGTTTTTTTTAAAAGCCGAGAAATGCGCCGTATTTGATAGCTTGCTGCGAGACCTCACACCGAGCGGATCTACTGCGGGTGTGGTGCCTGTTATCGGACCCGGAGTTAGCAACATCCCCCAAGAACCCGAAGAGGAGAGTCCTGGCCCCTAGCCCTGCCAGTGTAGCAGAAATGATGATGGATGATGATGGCAGCAGCAGCCGTTCTTCTCTGCATGAGTAGCTTAATGTTGTTCGTGTGTAATTTACGTTGAGTAGGCTAACCACGTTATTACATTAATGCATGTAAGGAGAACTAGCAAACATCATCATAGCTACATGCGGCTGTCTTCTTGTTTGATGGCAGATACTCCCTTCTCCCTGGCCAAAAAGGCTAAAATGACCAAAGAAAAAGTGGAAAACAGTTAAACATGAGAGGTTTTTGGACAAAGTTAGTGTTTTTTCCATTGTTTAAGCACTGCTTCCAGGCAAGAATGATACCATATATGCCCCATAGCTGCAGAAAAGGCTAACATTGTTATCTTTTTACAAAAAAAACAGCTGAACATGAGAGGTTTTTGGACCAATTTTGTGTTCTCCATTCTTTAAGCACCGGTTTGAGCACCGTTTAAGCACCGGCACCGTTTCAAAAGTACCGGTTTGGCACCAGTATCGGATAAAACCTAAACGATACACATCCCTAATACAGACCATAACATCTTCACTGTTTATTTTAATAAAGTGGTGGTTTCTAAATAATCAAATGTGTCACAATCTGCTCTGACCTTCAGGGGCTTTTGTGTCTTCATGTCAGTTTTCAAATCGGTTTAATATGCTGTACACTTATGTCTTTTTCTTTTATCCCTCATATGGTTCCAGCTCTTATCTTTGCACACATGATTTTGCTTTGCAAGAACTGTTCCTTTTAAATGAAGTGAATACAGACATTGCTTGCAATGTCTTCACTCTGATTCTCTTTGTATTCTTTACTTCTTCCCTTTTTGTGAGCATATTTTTCTCAGTTTTCTCTGTTCTCAGGATTTGAGAGATCATTTGAGTTAAAACACTGCATTATTTTGTCTTGAGTGTAGTATTTCCAAGTGGTTCTGGGTTTTGGTATCAATATTTATCATTCATTGTTTGATAGCTTGGATTTGCTTGTTTGATTATGTTAGTTCCTCTGTCCTTGTCCTAGTCTCGCCTTTGTGTCTTGTGCTCAGCATCTCCTGTGGAAGTCAGTCTTGTTTCCATGTTTGCTTACCTTTCTGTTTCCCCAGTCTTATCCCAATGTAGTTCTGTCAAGTTCGTATGTCTTAGTCCTGGTCTCAGTGTTACTTCCTGTTTTTTTAACCCCTCGTCATGTGTGCACGATGTTCACTTTTGTTTCCCTGTCTCTTTAGTTAGACTTTCTTCAGCTGTGTGTCCAGGTGTATCCACTCTAATATCCTCCTGAGCGTTCATACCCTGTATAAAATCAAGCAGCAAGTCATGCAGTCTGGCTTTGCAAACATACGTGACAGAATGGGTTGTTCTAAGAGGTCACCGAACAGAATTCCACCATTGCAAGAAGTCAGCTTGTGAAATTTCTTCACTCCGATATTCCATGATGAACTGTAATTGGTATTAATGCAAAGTGGAAGCAGCCACGGCAACTCCATCACCAAGTGGCAGAAAGTTACAGTACACTGCCTTACAAACTATGGAGTACATGGTGTGCAGAGACACTGAATGAAAGAGTTGTGGCATCTCCAGTCACACCAGTGGACCTTGTTTTTTTACAGCAATGGCGGTTCAGCCTTGCAATAATTTTCGAAGTGAGCAACATAGAGATATAACAGCACAGAGATTGAGATGTTCTTTTTAAAGGTAAGATGGTAAATGGTAAATGGCCTGTATTTGTATAGCGCTTTTTACTAGTCCCCCCTAGGGACCCCAAAGCGCTTTACACACCCAGTCATCCACCCATTCACTCTCACATTCACACACTGGTGGAGGGAAGCTACAGTTATAGCCACAGCTGACCGACTACAGCTCATTCGGCCCCATTCTGCCAACCTAGTCCAATATTGTCGGCTCCCGCTGGCACAGCCTTTTATGATGTGGTCGAGCAAAGGTCAGCTCACGCAATAATTGACCGTGAAGAAGGAAGCATTTTCTCTGCCTTTTCCTTGTCTCCCTTCAGCTCCCTTTCTACCTGAGATCTCTATTTGCAGTGTTCAATAATCTCAGTGTAAAGCACAGGATGTCGAAATTAAGTCTGCCCTGGGGCAGACTGACAGAAGCAAGGCTGCCATATCGCTCTAACCATCACCAGTAGGTGGTAGCTTCCCAACCCTCTGAACCACGGTCACCACGTCTAGGTTACTGTTAGCAGGACATAACCAGAGATGGGCAGTAACGCGTTACTGTAATCTGATTACTTTTTTCAGGTAACGAGTAAAGTAAGGGATTACTATTGCAAAAATGGTAATTAGATTACCGTTACTTTCACGTAGGAACGCTGCGTTACTGCGTTACTAAAACCATGATTTTTTTGCAAGAATGTCTCATGACAGTGACGTAAGGGGGTGCGACGTTCGTGACAACAGCTGTGTGCAGATTAACAATGGATAATATATCGAGTGCGGAGAGAGTATGAGCGTGCAGCGTTTAAAGCGTGGAAGTACTGACCTTACTTTGAGTTTGATTCCATAAAAAGTGACAAAAACATTAGTGTCCGTTGTGCGTGGGAAGAAAACTTCTTTTTACAGTGAAAAAACCCTAAACTTCCGAGCAAGCACCGGGAGTGCGCTGCCACGTAATGGGAAACTCACAGAGAAACTCGCGGATTCTTCCACTGACCGCTGCGGCACACCTGCGCCAGGGTAAACCTCCGCCTACTGCACTCCTGCTTAACAGGTGAAAATAGAGCAACAGGACCGTTAGTCTTTGATGTTATTTATTTTCTGCTGTGTTTTACTTGCATCTATTTGAAAGAGTGAGTGTAAACATAAAAAAAATATATATATTTTATGTGCTGGAATGTGCAGAAAATAAGTTTAAATGTTAAACAAATTTCTTCCAGTCAGAGAATGTTGCATATAATTAAATTTTTGCTTGATGCATAAAGTTGAAAGAAAACTAATAAAACAAGTTTTAAAAAAGGACTTTTCCATTTGATTATATTTTGTATGATGGATTATGTAGAAAAAGTAGAATTGGGCTGAAAGATCTATCGCTTTATCACCTATTCAGGTGGTAAATTGCGTTTTTAAAAAGTAACTAAGTAATTAATTTCTTTTGAAAATAAGTAATCAGTAAAGTAACGGGATTACTTTTTTGGGGAAGTAATCGGTAATTAGTTACTGATGACTTTTTTCAAGTAACTTTACCAACACTGGACGTAACTATAGTCACAGTCTGTTGTTTGTATATTCTGTTATTTTAATGCCGATTTACCCGATGTTACAGAATTAGAGATTCAAAGTTCGTTTTTTTGTAGTGAAGTTGAACTTTTTTTGACGTTTCATATGACAACCCAAATTCTGAACTCCTGCTGACGCAACTGACTCAATCAAGAGGTCTGATAGTGTGGAGATGATAGAGGACATGATAGCAGACACGAGGAAGAAGAGGAGACCCTACTGGCCAGTTTTCATCCAGGAGCTTTAAGTGGAGAGGGTGAGCAGCTTTAAATACATGGGCGTCTACATCAGTGAGGACCTCACCCGGACATTTAACAGCACACAGCTGGTTAAGAGGGCTCAACAGTGACTGTATTTTCTCAGGAGCTGTGGAAGTTTGGCATTCTTCAGCTTCTGCAGCTGCATAGCTGAGAGCTTCTTGACCAGCTACATCATAGTGTGGCATGGCAACGGCAATGCTTTGGACTACAAATGCCTGCAGAGTGTGGTGAAGACTGATAAAGAGATCATTAGGAGTCCACTGCCCTCTCTGCAGTATTTACTATCGCAGAGTTCAGTCTACGGCACATACAGCTGATGTAGCATTCTGAAGTGCACAGTATTTGTAGCTTATTGCAGCTCAGATTCTTTTATTTTATTTATATTGTGTGTATGTTTCTTTAGAACTGTTGTATATAGTTTTTAAATTATGGTTTATTTTTCTTATCATTTTGATATTTTTTCAGAAGGAAGAATCGCGTTGTTCAGGAAACATGTTTCTTTACTGTGTATGACAATAAAACTAGCTGAGCCGGTCATGTAGGTGTAATGTGTAGGTGGCCTAGTACTTTTGTCCATAGTGTATTTTTATGTTATGAAATACTTGCTAATTATTTCCTAATCTACACCTAGTACCAGTGCCCTTTAACAGCTGGCTTCATCTCCTCCCTAAATCCAACCAAGGGTAGTGGCTTTGGCCGTAGTAACTCAAGTCAGTGCTTGTGATTCCACCAGATGACCTGTAGCACATTTCAGAAAAGTCCCAGGAGGAGAAGTTGTGTTGCAAAAAGTACATGTCCATTCTACTTTTGAACAAAATTTGCCTCATACTGCATGGAGCAGATGAGGAGGGCAGGAAGTCAGACAGAGGAGCATCTGGTGAATTTTGAAAACAAAAGACTTGAAGCTGTGCAAAAAGACACAATAAAACCCAGTGCATTCCCAGTCTTATTCACCAGCAGCAAACTTGCCGCTGTCATTCTTTGCTCCTTTACCGCACTGCCAACCTGTTTTGGTAGCAGTCTGTCTGGGAAGCTGCCTTCAGTCGACCCTTGGCTCTCTCTCTGTGCCATCTGCACCTCAAAGACTTTTACAAAAAGCCCTTAAAACCACCTCCTCACCCCGTGCTGCTTCTGGCTGCTGTCTTTATTTTTTTAAAAGCTCTAAAGCTTGGCATAAAACCAGCGGCAACCATCTTTGTTGTCTTACATCTGGCCATTAAAATCAACGGTAAAGCTTATTGCCAAGTAATAGCAGTGGTTTTCTTTCTTCCCAATGGAAGCTGATTCAGTCCCTGGATTCAAAGTAGAGATTTGTCTAAATTGAGATTTTGTATGGCCAGCATCTTTTTTGCAGCTCCTACAAATCAAATTTCACGCACACTTGATGGTCTGGGCTTACCACATCGCTAACAGTCTTGTGCATGCCACTGAAACTGACTATTCTTGCTGTGGGGAAACAAGAGTTTTTCCGGTGCATTTGTGTCTCTCTCATGCAGACACACAACAAAAAACAAAAGAAAGAGCAGAGTGCAGATAAACAGTGAGATAAAAGTGAATAAACACTGTTGTATTTGTGCGTGTGCATGCATGCATTAAGAGACTGTGTACCCATAGCCCGGTTTGAGCGAGATTTAAAAAGAGATTTTGGGAAAATGATTTGCAGGCTCAGGCAGTGAGTGTCCATTACACACAGGCATTGAACACAGCAATTTTTTGCCAAAATATTAGCTAATGAAGCTCAGTCGGCCCCATTCTGCCAACCTAGTCCAATATTGTCGGCTCACGCCGGCAGAGCCTTTTATTATGTGGTCGAGCAAAGGTCAGCTCACACAATAATTGACCGTAAAGAAGGAAGCATTTTCTCTGCCTTTTCCTTGTCTCCCTTCAGCTCCCTTTCTACCTGACATCTCTATTTGCACTGTTGAATAATCTCAGTGTGAAGCACAGGATGGAAATTAAAAGAAAAAGTAATCTGTGACATTTTCAGAGCACCGTTGAAACAAAAGAGACAACCTACGCCCAGTTCTTTTTATTTAGCACAAAGCCGCTCCAAATACTGTCAAAAATGGAGCATTCATTTAATTTAGTAAAGGAAGTGATGAAAATGATCTTGAACACCAAACCCCGTTACGCAAGGACAGACAAAAGATAAGAACTCCCCCTTCAGAAACTCAAATTGTGTCAACAGAATCATCAGATGGATAATGCCACGTTGCAGCTCGCACTGTTTGACTGGCAGGTCGCCACCAGCGCCGTAGGAGTCAGGGGCACGCAACGGGGCAACTATTGTTCTTTAAGCAGAAAAGGACTTCATCACGCAGCAGGAGGAGAGCATAAACAGTCACGTCAGGCTCACTGAGATCACATTAGAATGATTGGAAAGGAAGACGCTGCCTTCAAGGCTCTGGGCTGTGACTCTGTCAGATGTGAGGTGTTAACATAGCTGTGAGGTGCTCTTTGAAACGAGTGAATCAGCGACTACACTGAAACTGTTCGCATGTGAGCCAGGCTTTGTGGTGAAATGCACAACAGCATGCGCTTAATCATTTTATGAAAGGGCAGATTTTGTGTTTGTGGAAACTGCGTGTGTGCAGTTTTAACCGCAGCAATTAACCACATGTTGTTTAAGCGAGTTAAAGCAAGCTAACCTTTAACTGCGGCTTATTTTTGGTGATCCAATCACACCTGCGGTAAAAATATACTTTTTCTGTGATTTCTTTTTCTCTTCTCCTTCCCTGGTGCAAGCACACTGGATCTGGAGCATTGTTACAATCCATACATGTTACTTTGTTGATTTGTAATTTACGGAGCCCCGCAGGGGACATGGGAGAAAAAAAAATTAAGACGGACTTTTGCGAGATCTCGCAAAACAAACTCGGGATCTCGCAAAAGTTTTGCGAGATCTCGCAAAACAAACTCGGGATCTCGCAAAAGTTTTGCGAGATCTCGCAAAACAAACTCGGGATCTCGCAAAAGTTTTGCGAGATCTCGCAAAACAAACTCGGGATCTCGCAAAACTTTTGCGAGATCTCGCAAAACAAACTCGGGATCTCGCAAAACAAACTCGGGATCTCGCAAAACTTTTAGCCGCATTCTTCCCATTAGCTTCGAGCTAACGGGAGGTCGAGACCTATTACAGCCGGGAGAAACACCGCTTTCCCGGCACTTCGAGCCAGCGTCCGAAGAATGCGGCTAAAACGTTTGCGAGATCTCGCAAAAGTTTTGCGAGATCCCGAGTTAGTTTTGCGAGATCTCGCAAAAGTTTTGCGAGATCCCGAGTTAGTTTTGCGAGATCTCGCAAAAGTTTTGCGAGATCCCGAGTTAGTTTTGCGAGATCTCGCAAAAGTTTTGCGAGATCCCGAGTTAGTTTTGCGAGATCTCGCAAAAGTTTTGCGAGATCCCGAGTTAGTTTTGCGAGATCTCGCAAAAGTTTTGCGAGATCCCGAGTTAGTTTTGCGAGATCTCGCAAAAGTTTTGCGAGATCCCGAGTTAGTTTTGCGAGATCTCGCAAAAGTTTTGCGAGATCCCGAGTTAGTTTTGCGAGATCTCGCAAAAGTTTTGCGAGATCCCGAGTTAGTTTTGCGAGATCTCGCAAAAGTTTTGCGAGATCCCGAGTTAGTTTTGCGAGATCTCGCAAAAGTTTTGCGAGATCCCGAGTTAGTTTTGCGAGATCTCGCAAAAGTTTTGCGAGATCCCGAGTTAGTTTTGCGAGATCTCGCAAAAGTTTTGCGAGATCTCGCAAAAGTTTTGCGAGATCCCGAGTTAGTTTTGCGAGATCTCGCAAAAGTTTTGCGAGATCCCGAGTTAGTTTTGCGAGATCTCGCAAAAGTTTTGCGAGATCCCGAGTTAGTTTTGCGAGATCTCGCAAAAGTTTTGCGAGATCCCGAGTTAGTTTTGCGAGATCTCGCAAAAGTTTTGCGAGATCCCGAGTTAGTTTTGCGAGATCTCGCAAAAGTTTTGCGAGATCCCGAGTTAGTTTTGCGAGATCTCGCAAAAGTTTTGCGAGATCCCGAGTTAGTTTTGCGAGATCTCGCAAAAGTTTTGCGAGATCCCGAGTTAGTTTTGCGAGATCTCGCAAAAGTTTTGCGAGATCCCGAGTTAGTTTTGCGAGATCTCGCAAAAGTTTTGCGAGATCCCGAGTTAGTTTTGCGAGATCTCGCAAAAGTTTTGCGAGATCCCGAGTTAGTTTTGCGAGATCTCGCAAAAGTTTTGCGAGATCCCGAGTTAGTTTTGCGAGATCTCGCAAAAGTTTTGCGAGATCCCGAGTTAGTTTTGCGAGATCTCGCAAAAGTTTTGCGAGATCCCGAGTTAGTTTTGCGAGATCTCGCAAAACTAACTCGGGATCTCGCAAAAGTCCGTCTTAATTTTTTTTTCTCCCATGTCCCCTGCGGGGCTCTGTAGTAATTAACAAAAGGAGGACAAAAACATTATGCTGCTCATGCGGGCTGATTTTTTTTGCAGAAACACAGGGATCAGGAAAAAAAGACTCCTCCCCTCACCTCCTCCGCTGTCCTTCTCTTCTTCCTCGATGCTGTTTTTGATGCTGTCGTACTCCTCGTCTATGTTCTGGTTGCCTCGGATCTGACTGAGCACGCGGCGGGCCTTCTGGGTCAGCCCACGCTGAATTAACCAGCGAGGGCTCTCTGGCAGGAAGAGGAATCCCATAAACTGGAGCACAGCGGGGAGCACAGACAGACCCAACATGTACCTGCGAGAGGAGAGAAGGAACACATGGAGTGAGACTAATTATGATCACAGAAATGCTGTTTTTATTTTTCTTTGTTTTGTTAGCTTTTGACTAATGAAGGGTTTGAAAAGGTTGAAAAGGTTTGATGTGCAAAATTCAACCGCATATGCAAGAACAATCAGGTTTCAGCAACGCTCCCCTGCATTCACTTTATGCTGACAAGTTCAGCAAGCAACACGTGGTTTACCTCATTAAAATTAAACACTGGGGAAAATGTCAAGGCTTTTTTCGATTCCTCTGCTTAAAATAACCTTAACATGTAGATTAAGCGTTTAGATTAATCGCTGCACATTAGAGAAAAAGTTCCACTTGCTAGAAGCCTTGCTTGAGAAAGAAAATCAAAACAATAAAGCGTCACTATCTAATATCACTGCATAATTAGTTTACCCTAGCAAAGGCACACTATGCTGCACTGAAGTGTAAAAAACTGCAGGATTGCTCTGCAAGCATAACATAACATGTGCCAGTAAGGCAAAGAATAGGAGGCTATAAGAAAACTACACAGGGTAAAAGGAGGCTGTAATAATGATAAATTGCTAGAGACTGCAGTAAACAGCCAGAAGTACAAGGTTTTTCTTCTTCTGCGAAGGCAACGACGTCAATCTGAGAACATCTGTAATCTTAACTCAATCGGTTTTCCATTATCATTATGAATCACACCAATCTAAGGCTCCGAACAATCTCCTTTGTGTCTATCAGAACTGCAGCCGAGGCAAATCCTTTCAAAACGGCTAATTCTTATCAACAGTATCTCGCAGCTCAAAGACTCCGAAGACCGCGAAGCTGCGTTCAGTGTGACACGAGGAAAGGACGCGAACAGAAGAAAGAGAAAACAAGAGTATTGCTCCAACATACAGCACAGCTGCTCCCAGTAAATGCTAAAGACTGACCCGTGCTTGTGTTGACATTTTGAATGAGGGTTTGAGCCGGAATGAAAAGATTTTCTGGCATTTCATACGCTAAGAAGCCAAAAAAGAGACAATGCTATCACATCTGATTGTATGACTATCATTAACGAAGGCGGCGCTGTTTACATCCTGTGAGAAGCGTAAAAGTTCTGCTTCTGTATTCCTTTTTCTGTTGAGCTACAAATTGCGGTGTGGAAGGTGCTATAACGCATTTTGCGTGCACTGAAAGGTGGAGCTTGGATGTAGCTTTGGTTTGAAGAGTGAATTCCTTAACCCTGTATTTCTTCTTTTAAATGGCCACTAGAATGGTTGGAAAAGTAGGGGAAAAGTGGGAAAACTGACCTTGGATTGAGTTTCAGGAATGAGCGTTATTATTGGCTGACAACTTGTGAATGTCGAGTGTTTCAAACGATGGTTCGATAACCACTGGGGGTGAAAGGTGTATGTGGAAAGTTCACGAGTGTGTGTCTGACCTCCAACCGTCATGGCGCAGATAGCTGAAGGCTCCGTCGATGAGGCTGGCTGTGAACTGCCCCCCCGTGATGAAGAGGGTGTTAACGGTGACTAGCTGACCCCTTAGGTGGGGTGGAGAGGCCTCAGCGATGTACACGGGAACTGTCATAGAGGCAATACCTATACAGTAGAGGACAGAGAGGGAAAGGAGACGATTAGGAGTAGGAACTATCAGCTGAAGTAGAACTTCCAAATGTCGACTTACAAGTTTATATAGCAAAAAACACATTTTATCCATCTATTTTCTTATGCATTGAAATTCATGGTCGAGGGGGGACTGAAGCATATTCCACATCTTAAAGGTGAGGTACATGGTACACCCTGCACAAGTCACTAGTTTGCCTCAGTGCTAAAAGTCAGAGACAGCCTATTTACATTCACATTTATAACTATGGGCAATTTAGAATCACCAATTAACCTAACCCTGTGTTTTTGGACTCTGAAACGAAGCCCTAGCGGCTAGTGAGCATTCATGCAGACCCAGGGAGAACATGCAAACTTAAAGGTCCTAGGCAGGATTCAAACCCAAGGAACTGAGTTGGTCATGCTCAGTCATCGAGGTAAGGAAATCCCAGGAAGTTGATTCTGTTCATTTAGACGTTGTTCAATCCAACTGACGACCCAAAAGTGGCACTCAAGTATCAGGAAAAACAATATTTATGCCGCTTTAACCATATTTAAAGTTAGCAGACATACCATTTCACAATCACTTTATTTCTGTGATACATTTCAGCCATTTCATTCCCACAGACATGCACACTCGAACATGGTAATTGCAGAAATAAAGCGTACATTACAGATGTTAATTTAATTTTGTGGAATCTGCAGTGGCCCTAGACTAATCATCGTGACACTAATCTGACATGTTATCGCTTTGGCTTGTTAGAACAATTTTAAAAATGATTTAAACTGCAAAATAGCATTTTTTAAATACAGTAAGTGACTTTTACAAAAACAAATGTGCACACTTATTGAAGTTATTTGGGTAATGTTTGCAACGCCTACAAAAAGTTATGCTTGGTCTTCTTCAGTAAGTTTGACCATATTTGCTCAACGGTACCAACAGTGATGTCACAAAGATGTTGACGTAAATCCAAGAGACAGAAACAAGCATACTGCAGTGTCTTCCAGTGTGCTACTCACACACGGTACACAGGCTGACCACACACAAACACAAACACAATGCACACTCTCAAAAACACAGACCGAAACGTGTGCGACTGGATGTCTGACGAGGTGCCATGAGGCTGAGGCTTTCTGCAGCTGGCTCCCCAAAAGCTCTATTAATAGTCTGCCATCTACACACCCCACTACACCCCTCGCCTCCCTACAGCCACCGCCCTGGCCTGAACGGCCGCCATGACTACGTGGCTACCCGTCGCTATGGAAACCACTTGCTGGGAAACGAGCCACGCTGTCTCCAAGCGGGCACCACACTGTGGCAGCTCTGGGAAGACAAATCAATAAGCAAGATAGGAGGAAATTTACTGTTTTTCTTTCTCTCCCTTTTTTAAAATTAATTTGTTCACTGCTTTTTCTCAAACAAGAAGGACGAAAAAAAAATCAGCATCTTGAGGCGTTTAATAAAAGAGCACAAAACCCCAAATTACAAACTAATAAAAGGTGAACTGCAAGAGAAACTGTGGTTTAATGTCAGATTGGAAATCCGTGTGCGTGATTGGGGGATGGGCACGCCATAACACACGTGGAAACACTCCGCTCTGCTCTCACACAACCTCGAACTGCAAACACACCCTAAGGATTTAGAGTCAAGTCTTTATCTTTGTTATGGCTAAAAAAAGGATTACCATCTGATGGCGGACATCCGAGATCCAGAACACCCCCTGAAATCGAATCAAGTGCTCTTTGGCAATGAAGCCTGTCTGCTCAGCCCAATTTAATAGAAATGCATTTATAAGCCTTGGAGACGTCCTGCCGAAAGATGAATGCAAGACAAACCCAATCGCGTCCACGGGTTACACTAAAGTTAGGATTCTGAAACTTTGCCTTGTGGAACTTAGCATAACCATAAATATCTGGGGGGAAAAAGCATAGATGTGTGCACTGCCGTTCCCTATAGCTTTAGCATTCAGCTGTTACGGTCCCTGTCTGATCTTCAGGAGCATTAGCATCACGCTCTGCTGCACCTTTAGCCAAAGCCTTTGTGTTATCCTCTCTTCTGGACATTAAATTAGGAAAACAAAGAAAAAAAATGTAACAAAAAAAACCTCTATCATTCTAACAGAGCTGTTCAGCAGGGAGTGTTCATCTAGGCTTTAGCAGGGCTTAGAAGTAAAAGTCTTTATTTATCGTTGGCTCACTAACTAATAGCTGGAACCTTTCCACACTAAAATAGACATGTAAATCCCATCAGTGTTAAAGACATAGAACTGAGCCTGTCTAATGACTATTACTCTCCGTGTACTTGAAATGTGCTGCTAGGAGGCTTTTAATAAAACTGATGGAACATCCAGCAATTTAAAACAGTGGCATTCAGCCATCTCACATACAGAAACTACTGCAGAGTCTCTTGGGAATTGTAGTTTTAAAGTCATCTGAACCCAAAAAGAAACAAAGTCACAAATGACCAAAGCGGTTTGTCTGCTTTAATTCCTCTTCTGTTGCGTGTGCTAGCCTCATGCACAACTCCCATCATTCTACCTGTTTTAGCCTTATGCATCACTGCCATATCTCTGTCCAAGTCCCGCCTGCTGCTATAGCCCGCCATATGCCTGCCGGCGAGATACGACAGCTGATGTTGTTACATTTAGTGAGCAATGAATCATGTCCATTTCACATGCTGCTGCAGGTGGTGACGGGGAAAATATGTTAGAGCCCATCTGAGCATACAGGCCAGGAAAAAGGTTAAATAGTGTACGGATTCGCTTCGGCTTATCCGTCATCTGGGATTAAATATTTTTGACTGAGTCTCTGGAGTCCAACATCGCAGTGACTTTTTCTGTTTATTAGTGTACCTTTCTTTTATTAATGCACAGAAAGATGATTTGGAAATTGTATAATATACTAGTGTAAATATGAAAACAGTTATATCTTCTTCTTTTTTAATATACACCAATAGTTTAGAGCCTCCTTTGTCATATTTTTCTTTACATGACAAGCCAAATGTTTACACTGGGTGCATTTATTTTATTTACATGAAAGAGTTTTAACTTGGGTTTGTAATTAACTGAACACTTACATCTGTTTTCTGAGGTGATCCTGAGACCAGTGAGTTGTAAATGTTCTCTGTGTCCTACGCTCTAATAGTTTAGCTCATGATAAATAGATTTTATTTTTTAAACACATTTTTAATCTCATCTATCCCTCAGAGCACTTTTTACACTGCAAGCTGCATCCGCAGACACTTTTGAATGCGTTGATCCATTAGAGGGTAACTGGGTTTGAGTACCTTGACCAAGGACACTTCAGCATAGGGTTGCTGGAGCTGGGGAACAAACCAATGACTAGGGATGGGTATCGTTTAGGTTTTATCCGATACCGGTGCCAAACCGGTACTTTTGAAACGGTGCTGGTGCTTAAACGCTGCTCAAACCGGCACTTAAAGAATGGAGAACACAAAATTGGTCCAAAAACCTCTCATGTTTAGCTGTTTTTTTGTAAAAAGATAACAATGTTAGCCTTTTCTGCAGCTATGGGGCATATATGGTATCATTCTTGGCTGGAAGCAGTGCTTACACAATGGAAAAAACACAAACTTTGTCCAAAAACCTCTCATGTTTAACTGTTTTCCACTTTTTCTTTGGTCATTTTAGCCTTTTTGGCCAGGGTGAAGGGAGTATCTGCCATCAAACAAGAAGACAGCCGCATGTAGCTATGATGGTGTTTGCTAGTTCACCTTACATGCATTAATGTAATAACGTGGTTAGCCTACTCAACATAAATTACACACGAACAACATTAAGCTACTCACGCAGAGAAGAACGGCTGCTGCTGCATCATCATCCTCATCATTTCTGCTACACTGGCAGGGCTACGGCTACACCCGCAGTAGATGTGCTCGGTGTGAGGTCTGCAGCAAGCTATCAAATATGGCGCATTTCTCGGCTTTAAAAAAAAAAACCCGCTATGCGTTGCCAGGTGTTTCATCGGATTTGAGGTGTTACCTCCTTTGACAGTATCACAGTATCAGCTTAAAGCACTTGTTGCAGCTGCTGAGTTTGCATATTTTGCTGTGAAGTACAGCCAGACTTTTGACCGCTTCGCCTTGGGCATTTTTAATCTGTAGCTCTGCTCTAAAAGAACGTATGTACCTGGCCCCGCCTACTATCCTCGAAACGTAAAATGATTGGCTACCCATCCCTACCAATGACCTTCTGAACAGCAGATAACCTGTTACAAAATCTCAGTCAACAAAAACAATAAGGTTTTTGGAGCTGTACTTGAGAACTGGATAACCAGTGTGAAGTGTATTTGACTAAAACAAATACCATTACTTGTAATATTAAGTAATAAAGACTTAGGTTGGGTGGCTGTTGCCTCACAGCAAGAGCAGCAGTTCCACCATCAGGGCAGGGTCTTTCTGTGTGGAGTTTGTATGTTCTCCCTGTGTTTGTGTGGGTTCTCCCAGGGTACTTCGGCTTCCCCTCACAGTCCAAAGACATGCAGTTAGTGGGGATTGGTTAATTGGAAACTCTAAATTGCCCATAGATGTGAATGCTTGTGTATATGTGTTAGCCCTGTGACAGTATGGCGACCTGTCCAAGGTGTACACTGCCTCTTGCCAAAGTTGGCTGGGATAGGCTCCAGCATCCCCCACGACCCTGAAAAGGATAAACGTAAGCGAATGGATGGAACTTCTATGGTTGACTTCCACATTGTCAAACGTGTATGATAGCTATTGCATCCACCTGTGAATGATTTCCCTCTAATGTTAGGCTATCTGTTGCACACCGTGCTTGCAAGATTTCTCTGAATTTCCTGAAACTTTAAATTATTTTATATACCTCTGCATTTTGACATCGATAAACTGTTTGAACTGTTTGTCCTATCAGTCTTTCACAGAGTTTTCCCACCCTACAGACACTTCTAGGACGACGTTCCGGGACGCTCCACATCATGTTACTGACCTGCTCTCAGTTAACTTGTTGTGAGATGTTCAACCAGATGCTTTGTTAATGGTACTTTTTTCAGTCTGTGCTCCTGACTGAGTTGAACTGATATCAATTTAAAATTAAAAGAATAAACACTATTTTTATTATTCTTAATAACATATAGGTCAAAATATAGAAGAGATTTGCTATTAATTTTCCATTTATTTGCACTGAAATCAGCATTCCATTTTAAAGATCATGATTGTATGTTAAATCTAACTGGATCCAATAAAATACGGATTGGAAAACCAAGCTTTGTTCCTTCACTCCTTACCCAGGAAATAGATCCCTCTGCCATACAGAAGACCAGCTAATTCAGGGAGATAATATATTTACTTTCAGAATCATATTTCAAATGGATTATGTAAATTATAATTTTATCTAGAAAACTATAGATTAGACAAAATTACTGAGCCACACCTGTTAATCTATGAATTCAGGTATTTTCTGTCCCATTGCAACAGGTATAAAACATCAAGCACCCAGTCATTCAATCTGCCTTTACAAACATCTGTGAAAGAACTGATTATTGTTTTTATTATTAGTATTGTTATGATTAGGATGGCATTGTTGCAACAATGATTCCTCTGGCATTAACATCAGCATGAGAACTGTGCACTGGGAGCTTCACGGCATGAATTTCCATGTCTGAGCAGCTTCCATAAGGTTTAATGTGTAGGTGATCCATATTATGTACAGAGTCTTGCGTCCAAGATGTCTGAAGAGTAGGTTGAAAGGTTAGTATTTTCTACACCAGCTTATTCCAGGTAGGGCTGCCACGATTAGTCGACTAGTCACGATTACGTCGACTATCAAAATCGTCGACGACTGATTTAATAGTCGACGCGTCGTTTGAAGCTTTGTAAGATCACAAAAGACGCAGGAATAAATAGTAGGATTTAAGAGTGTAATAACGGACTGAAACAGAAGATGGCAGCACTGCATGTACAAGGATACCAGCTGCCGTTAAACCCCAAAGAAGAAGAAGCTGTGTCCCAGAATTCATAGCGCAGCCCAGCTCAGTTTCCAACAATGGCGGCAGCTAGTTGGTTTTAATATTACTCTTATTATTCTTTCTGGGTCACAAAATAAACGTTTAACATTTAACAGGCGAGAATGTAACTGTGTAAACCTCAAATATCTGCTCAGTTTATCAAGACACCACATATTTTCAAAAGCGCTCCAACGTTTTCGGAGATGTCTGTTACCCACTAGCTTGATAGCTAGCCGGGGGCAAGGCCTACTAGAGCCGTGAGAGCACCGGACTCCCGGCAGATCATTTTCAAACCCACCGCCCCCTTTCGCTACTCAGGTTAAACATATATAAGTCACTTAGATAACTTAAAATGTTATTGTTTGGCTTTTTTTTTTAGTATTTTATTTGTTCCTGACTAAATCAGTTTGGCTGAGATTAAAGTTATAGTTTTTACATAGCTGAATAAAGGTCAAGCAAACAACTGATTATCAGAAGTGTGAGATGCTCGAGAATATACTCCGGTGTCCCGTTATATTTTAGATAGCAAGGAGTTTATTAAACTTCACCGAAACAATCTGCAAATTTCATTAAAATTTAATAAACTGTCATCTTGTCTTTATTGTTAGTTAGCACATACCTTAAACACTTAAAGCTGTAAGCTAATGATAGTTATATAAGATCAGATGCTGCTGGTGCAATAAGCCGTACATTTTACGTCCAGTGGATGATGATCTGATTAGTCGACTAATCGCAAAAATAATCGGTGACTAGTTGACTATCAAAATAATCGTTTGTGGCAGCCCTAATTCCAGGCATATGAATATACAATATTTGTCTTTAAAAACTAACACAGGTTGTTGTGTGTCAGCCTCTCGCTGCATCAGTATCACTGTTTTAGAGCACACATACTTAAAAAAAGTGACAGGATATGAGTAATGTCAAGTATTCATAATCCTTTATAATTCTCAATAGTAATAAAACTAAAACAAACAAACAAATTAACTCGTGTTATGAGTACATTTCTTAACTTGAGTGTGAGTCCCTTTACCAACACACTTGCACTATGCTTCTTTTCTTATTAATGAGCTCTCTATTCAGCACTGAGGACAGCTCGCAACACTCACACACACAAACACACAAACGCAGTCTGAAGTTGCTGTCTGGTCTAAGCAGGACACTTAACAAAGGATCTGTCTGGTCTTCTAAAGGCGGGCTCTAGGCACACAGTACAAAGGCTAGGACTGAGACTTGATCAGAAGAACGAGGGAGATACTTCTTCAGAATCTCCACGACTATGATCTTGACAGACAGAACATTTTCTGGATGTGTTGTTGTTATGATGTTGTTCTTATAATGGAAGCCGATTTTTTAGGATCCTCTAACAGAGGAACATGCAAAGTAAGGGGAAGGGAAAAATCTGATACATACTTTTAAATGTGTGTAATTGTGAATCGTGATTGAATGGATTGGTGAAAGCAGGAAAAGCCGTAACCTTTCGTAATTGAATTCAGTAAAAAAAAGTAACAATTTTTGATTGGTTTCTCTAAAAGCATGTTATGGAATAATAAGACTTGTTCTGGAAGGCTTAATTCAGAAATTAGCCACTGCTAAATTTCATGCTCTGGAGAGTCAAAATGCGCAAATGTCAAGCCGAACCCAACTCATCTTTTAAAAACTTGACATTTAAGTGATGTAATTTGCACATTAAAACAATATTATGCGCATAAACAAACTTCTCATTAAGTCTACATTTAGGTTTCGCTTGGTTAGGAAGAGAATTGCGACTTAATTATATGAACCAACCAATTAATTAGCAAGCCTGCAGGTTGTAATTAAATGTTATCTCAGTGTAATTAACAGTACTATTTTTAAGCGGGCCTATCTCCTCTTTCAAAGAACAAAACATTTCAACGCTTGCAACTGCTAGATAATTTAGCCAGAAAACATAATTATACAGTCACTATGAGGGTGTCTGTGTGTCCTTTTATTTGTGCATGTTTTTTGTCTGTGTGTGAGGCATTGGATTATGACTAACTAAGCCAGCTGCATCAGAGGCTTAAGGCAGAAAAGAAACATTTTTATGGCTCTTTGTTGAACAAATGAAAATGCATCGTCTTGGGGCAAGCTCTCCGGTGATTGGTTAAATCTGACAAATGGAAAAGTTTTGAAAATGGAAAGTTTTTTGCAGATTAAATTTTTAATGACCTACCTTGTCCTTGAAAATGTAAAAAGAAAAGAGGGAAAACTTAGATCGCTTCCTTCGTGATCGTGGGGATGTCTTCTAGCATGTTAACATGAGCGTTGTTAGCTGTAACGTTGCTCTGTTTTGGAAGCATTGTTCGCTCACCGATGCCTAAAGCTGTTGGTTGCTTCACTGTAGGGCAGAGGTCTCCAACTCCAGTCCTCAAGAGTTACTTTACTGCAGCTTTTAAATAGATCCTTGTTCCAACACACCTGAATCAAATGAATGGCTCGTTAGCAGGCCTTTGCCAAACCTGATGGCATGCTGAAGAGGTGATTCAACCATTTGATTCAGCTGTGTTGGAGTAGGGATGCATCTAAAAGCTGCAGGATAATAGCTCTCAAGGACTGGAGTTGGAGACCCCTGATAAAGGGTGAATTGAGGATAGAGCTGAATAATTCCCCCAATATATCATAAACCTTTAGGACCTCATGTTAAGCATGTGTACTCAGTTGGATGCTTCCTCTTTGCGTCTCTTTGCCCCTGTCAAAAGTGGGCAAACTTTATTCCACTTTTATTGAAGAGGGTACAACTTTAACTGAGTTTTACTGATAAAACTGATAAAAGCAATTGCCCCTCTCAGTTGGAGCATGGAGGACAGAGCATTCACGATTTGCTCTCTGAGGTTTTAGCCATAATCCAACCATACCGTCATCCAGCCTTTACTAAAATGAGACATTTTTAAGAACAAGAAGTCTATAAGGAGCTGCAAAGCATATTCGAGTTGTAGTGCCAACCTATTTAACCCGCTGAGCTCCAAGTCCGCCTCTGTGAAAACCTAACCCAAACCGTAAGTATCATCAAATAATTTAGAGACTTTGAAGAAATCTCTGTGCAGAACAAGGAACAAGGCAAATCATATACTGGAGAAGAAAGACCAGCTGGCTCTTTATGAGCACTCAGTTTAAAAGCTGTAATCTCTGATGGTGTGATGGTGCTTTACTAAACTTTAAGTTTAATAGCTTAAACAAAAATGAGAACATCTGAAGTCCATCTGCAGATGAAGCACACCGGTAAATCAGCATTGTTGGTCATGAAACCAAACTGTTTTGTCCACACACAGTTAAATTCTCAGTTTTTCTCCTTTACTTTTATTTTTTGGATTTGTAATGCATAGCCAGGGGGATAAGCCAACTATGTGTCTATATCCATGATGGCCAATTGAATTTAACCTTCAAGGACCTGGCGTCCACATATGTGGACATCACATTTTGGGTTATTTAGACTAAAATACTCAATTTTGCTCTACATGGGCCTGATATCCACCTACGAGGACATTATACTGCTACTGTTCTATCAAAATTTTAAATGAATATCCTCATATGTGGCTCTCATTTTTCTTAAAAACAAAAATAAGGTTAAAAAAAAAATCTGGTAATTCTTTGTTTTTACATTCATCGGGCCCCAATCAGCCCAATCAGAGAGAAATTAAAAAAGCATGTCGTGGAAGAGTTCGGGTCTTAGGCTAATTAAGAGGATAATTTTCATATTCACCAAATTTTGTTTTCAAAGCCACAGAGAGCCACTGGTGACGGCAAAAGAGCTGCATGTAACAGCTCTAGACTTCCTCTAGGCTTTTTTTTTTTATTCAATTGTTTTTGATGTTTTGATTTTGAATTATGATTTTTTTTTTTGGTTCCCTGACTACCAAAACTTCGGAGAACAATTTGATAAAAGCAGAAATATTGACTGCCTGGTCAATGTCAGGGTTAGTGCTAGGGTAAGCAGTGGTTTCTTTGCACTGCTGAGTCTATCTATCTATCTATCTATTTATGTGTGTGTATGTATAGGAAATTATGGTTTGGATGTGGATAACTGTTTGACTGAATTTGAAAATACTAAATCAAATAATAAATTAGAGTTAGTCCCGCAAGTCTGGCTCAATATCGTCTGTCTGCTTGCGCAAGCACCAGCTCATATCGCACAACAGTCGATGTGCTTAGGCAAAGGTCAGCTCAACAATAACCAGGTTTATGTGTAGAAATACAAGAAGGCATGGCATGGCGGTGTATGGCCTTTCCTGGTTTGACAAACAGCTCTGATGACCTTTCCGGTGAGTCCTGTTCAAAAACGCTCAACAGTTGGCTTTTCTGAGAACTGACATTTGTGTTAATGTGCAGGTGATCGGACTGGGCCAGAAAAATTGCATGCAAAACAGGTTGCCTCATTAGCGTCTCCACCTTCAGTTTGCCTCATTGTCTTTGAGTGTCTGGCTCACGCATGCTTGGTTAATGGAGATCTCTGTATGGTAAAAATGTAACAGCACAAAAGGGAGGGGATACTTATGATGTAACAGCTGAAATGACCCATGTGATTAGTTCCCTCCCTCATAAGAGCAATCAGAGCTTGTTCAGTTAATGATGGTGTGCAGCTGACACTTTAACAGTCTCTGTATTTCATGCATTTATTTGCTGTTTTTTTCACTTTATCTTAAAATCTCTGAAAACAATTATTGCTTTTCCCTCAGTTTTTATTACTTTTGTTTCTAAAAAAAAAAAAACTCCAACTCAATAAATTCCTTTAGATTCGTATCAGTGTTATGACTGCTTGTGTTAATATCACAGTATATTTATAGACTGGTATTTCACTCTCGGTGTTTACAGCGGCTGACTGCCCATCACCTATGTGTATTAGGGATGGGAAAATATATATATAGGGCAATACACAGCAAAATATCACTCCAATTATAAACAACTGACACAAAATATAAATAATGTCTTCTTTTCTTTTTCTTTAGTTTTTTTTTGTATTCAGTGACAAACAGATCAAGGTTTGACCCAGATGATTGTCTTGCAATCGACTATTATTGCATATCATTGTATCACAGTACCATTTTGATAATAATAATAATAATAATAATAATAATAATAATAATAATAAGGCTTTAATTTGAACGTATTAACATATTACTGCGATATAAAAAACACAAATAAAATCTAAAACAGAAGGAAAATAATGATTATAATAAAATAACCTAATATGTTTAAAACGGAATAGAAAGAAGCATAAGCTGATTTAATCACTAGTTAGTAACGATCAATTATTATTTTTACTTTCTGTTCATGTCCTACCCAATCATAAATCCTTCATACAGTTTGCTACATATATTTGGCTTTGTAGCTCGAATAACAAACCAAGACACGTATGTACTTACAGGTATATACTAGGGGTGCAACAATACTCGTATCGGTATTGAACCGTTCGATACAGTGCTTTCGGTTCGGTACTCATATGTATCGAACAATACAAACTTTTTTATTTATTTTATCAACTTTTCTTCTGACGATGCTGTCTGTGTTGAGCGCTCAGTGGATCTGCGCTCGACTACTCCGCCTAGGCTGCACTGTCGAGCGCAGATCCACTGAGCGCAGCGCAAGCTAGCAAGACAGAAGCTAAGCTCGTTGCAACATGGCAACTGCCTCAACGCTACCCCAAATTGAACCTCCCCCACCCTCATTCAGATCTGGTGTTTGGAACTATCTTGGTTTTCATGTGAAGTATGACCCTGAAGGTAAGCGCGTCATGGACAAAAGTAAAACATTATGTCGGATGTGCCACGCGATGCTCAATTGGTGGGAACTAGTGCGTTAGCGCAGTTAGCTTGTTAACGTGTTGACGCCGTCCAGCCCCACGCACGGGGCGATCCGTTAACGGAGATTTGCGGCGTTATGGCGTTGATGTCATTTTAACGAGATTAACGCTGACAGCACTAGTGGGAACACAACAAATATGACTGCACATTTACGCCGACATCATCCTAGTGCAAAGACAAGTGGAAGCAGAGGAACAACAAAAACAACAAGCACGCATGCTACAAACTTTACCCGAGTCATTTAGACAGCCGTTAGCACATGATTCTCCTTATGGGGACCTGATATGTTTAATATGCTGCTGAGAATATAGCCCAGAAGAAGCGTATAGTATAGATTTTATTTTGGAAAGAGACATTTCTCTGTAATAAACTCTCTTTTCCAAACAGGAGTGATTCCTCGATCAGATTTGTTGTTTCAGCAACATTAAATTTAAAAACTGTACTTTTGAGTTAAAATATATATTTATAATTTTAATAAATGCCAATTTAAAAAGGCATGAACATTTTTTTGTATCGAAAAAATATCGAACCGTGACACCAAAGTATCGAACCGAACCGTGAATTTTGTGTATCGTTGCACCCCTAGTATATACATATACATACACACACATATACTCATGTTAACATTAGTATGGGTTTCTCAGGCCTATGTGCGCTTCAGAGTGACACAATATGGAGAGAACAACAAGACTACATCATCAGTTTATTAAGTGGAATAAGATACTTTCAGCTGCTCTCTTATTCAAAAATGATCACCACAGCGGGTTGCTCCATTGCACCAATTATCTTTGATTTGGCAGATTTCTAAATGAGATGGCCTTCTTGACACAAACTCTCCGGGATCTTTGGCATAAGCTACCCATTTAATCTATTTTCTTCTCATATTGTAATTTCCACACAGAGCTGCAAACAAAATACATAATTTGTCATTTAATCATTTTTATTAATCTGTATATATATTTTTTTTTACAAGAAGTCAATAAATTAAAAAATTTCCAGCATCTTATTTTGATCAACTAGCAGTACAATGCATAAATATGTTCCATTTACATGTCTACAACAGAAAAACAGAAAAAATATTTGCATAAAACACTTTTTCTCGCCATGATCTAATCAGTTATTCGAGTTTTCTTTCTTTCAGCCCTACTGATACGAACATTGTAAACCTTGTGTCCCACCCTGTCGTTTTAAATGTCAAACAGTGTATTTACTGTACTTAAATAGAGGTTCTTAATCCAACTTTCTCTAACTTAATAATGGCCATGCTTTAACAATACTTTAAAAATCAAATCCTCTACAATTCAGATGAAGTAATCGAAGAAATCATTTAGAAGCTTTTCCACATTTGAAGCAGGGAGTCAAGCACAAACTCAAAACATGCCTAAAATGGGTGGATGGAGGTTCGACAGGGCACAACGACTGAGACTGAAGAGTTTTCTGAGCATTTTCACACTGTGTATCCCACCGTGTAATTAGATCATCAGAGCCACCTGTCTAATTTACCATGCTAGCTAATTAGAAGTACACATTCAATTTATTTTAATCAGACAAAGTGGCAGCTATTTGCTGCCATTAAAGAAACCCTTTTTCTATCAAGTGTCAGGTTTGTTTGTGTAAATGATGAGAAAAAAAAGAAAAAAAAAACACTTCTGCAAAGTGACATTTACAAAAAAATTCAAAAATTTAATAAAAGATAAGAAAGCAGCATTTGCTTAAAGTTACAGTGTGTAGGAAATCACCACTAGATGTCAGTAGATTGCAGACTGCAGGTAGGCTTGTGCTAAAGCCTATCCCGATTACACTGATCAGAGTAGTCGCCCCCTGATGGACAATAAAAATAAATTCAGGATTGGTCTTTACTTTTCAGACCAACACGTTCCATCCACCTTTACATACACATTATAACTTTACAAACTAGGGCTGTGCTACATCATATTGTACACGATAAAGAAACGTTTCGTCACTCATCCAAGTGACTTCTTCAGTCTCGGCTGACTGCAGGTTTCCCCAATCTTATAAACAGTACATTTGCATAATGACTGAAACCAGCCCACTGAAGGAACAATGGGCTGTGAGGTCAGTTC
The DNA here is from genome assembly GCF_056152115.1 of Neolamprologus brichardi. Classification (NCBI taxonomy): domain Eukaryota; kingdom Metazoa; phylum Chordata; class Actinopteri; order Cichliformes; family Cichlidae; genus Neolamprologus; species Neolamprologus brichardi. The sequence continues at coordinate 4,772,388 of NC_142120.1, read as the reverse complement.
CTTCATCATAATTGTGCAAATTCTCATGACCATTGATCAACAACCACTGACCAAGGATCGGGTCCCCCGACACAAACAGAGTAACATAGTGTACGCTGTTAAGTGCAGGAGGATTGCCAGGATTTATACATCGGGGAAACCAAACAACCTCTGGCGAAGCGGATGGCACAACACAGAAGAGCTACCTCGTCAGGCCAGGACTCTGCAGTCTATTTACACCTACAGGCCAGTGGACACTCTTTCAAGGATGAGGATGTTCACATCCTGGACAGGGAAGAACGCTGGTTTGAGCGCGGAGTCAAGGAGGCCATTTACGTGAAAAGGGAAAGACCATCTCTGAATTGAGGAGGGGGCCTAAGGGTACATCTTTCGCCATCTTACAATGCTGTGATTGCAGCCATTCCCCAACTCTCTGTGAATGGTACTTATGGCCATTGATCAGTGGGTTTTGGTCAGTGGTTGTTGATCAATGGTCATGAGAATTTGCATAATTATGATTAAGGAACTGACCTCCCAGCCCATTGTTCCTTCCGTGGGCTGGTTTCAGTCATTATGCAAATGTACTGTTTATAAGATTGGGGAAACCTGCAGTCAGCTGAGACTGAAGAAGTCACTTGGATGAGTGACGAAACGTTTCTCCCAGAAAACGCTACGTCCAGATGAACAGAATCAACTTTTGGAGATTTATTTTCCTGGATGATTGAGAATGCATCAAGATGATATGAAAGTATCTTATCAGGATATCATGGCTATAGCAACAAAACGCGTGTGCGTGGTCCTAGTGCACATGTCTAAGAGTCAGAGTTGCTGTCAGTGTCTGATGGTGATTTAGTATCTGAAAGGGAACTACTTCCACACTACTCACTAAATGTGCAAACAACAAACTTACTTCACTACTTGAGGCAAAAACACTGTTGAGTACAACAAGGTGGGGACACTAGCAGGTGGAGACGAGCGACCCAAATGCAAACAAATACTCTGCCGAGTGTCGCCGGAGCACTCCAGTTGTGCTCCACGTAACAGGAAGAGCAAATGGTGGATGGAAATTACTGATGCATGATGGAAAGGCATGGTTTTAAGCAACTGGTTAAAAAGCTGAAAAATATTTTTCAGTTCTATTACATGACAATATTCCACAACTTCTGCAGAGTAGCATAGTTCAGTTACTTTAGCTATTGTTAGATTAAAATTTTAAGCAGCTATTTTAATCTTTTATTTACATTTTCCTGGTAAAATATTGCCCAGGCCACTTTTTGTGTGTATATATATATATTTTATATTGCACTATAATGCTGCTGGTGGCACCTTGTTCCGGAAGATTCATACTTTAAGTTGGGTAGACTGTTATCAATGAGAGCAGTTCATTGGAAAAGAGCCTAAACAGAGTATACAATACATGCATTGCAAAAATGTAAATCTGAAATAAATACAAGGGTTTCCAGCATAACCTTTAAAACTTCCATTCATTCATTATAAAATTGTCTTACATCATTCCACTTACAGTAGTGCAAATTTAACCAAGAAGCTGTCATCATCTCCACATTTCCAGTGCCAGACAAACATGCAAATTGGAGTACGACTGGTCTTTAATCACACAAAAAGAATCCAAGTTCGAGTTGCTTCTCACAGGAAGCAGAAGAAATGCAGGAAAAGGGGAGCAAATTAATAAACGACTTTAGTTTGTTAAAGGGGTACACACTGAGCTCTTTAAGGCTGGTAGAGCTTAGTAAGGATCCCTGACCGAAGATGATAAAAATGGTGTGCAAATCCTCCGTGTATCACTGAAAGGAGCGCTTACTGGTCTCAAAAGAGGTGATGGACGAGTACCAAGCCTTGAAAGCCACTTTTAACAGCAGAGATGCGACTCATGAGTAACAGCAGCTGCTATAAATAATGTGAGGCATATTGAATTGTGATCAAAAGAAGCGTTGCGTGGAAAGGCACGCAGAGTGGATGGAAGACCACGCAGAGAGATGGATGATTCAAGAGGGGAGAAAGCTCAGAATGCAAAAATATTCAGGAAGTAGGAGAAAGGCAATGTGCAAAGGTGGGCTGCAGGGAAGGAAGCAGGGACGAGGCAGCCAATAAGACGAGTGCAACTCAATAATAAAGACAAAATCAGAGGCACTATGTGTCTCCTGTGTGCTTTGTAGGTTCATCTGGGCTTCCTTTGATGGGGTGATATTTATCATTCAGAATGAGTTTCCCCTTTATCACCTAATGATACCCAACCAAATCTAATAATGAGAACGATGATGATGATAATGGGGACTGCAAATTGTCTAACAGCCAGTGGCATGCAGATAAAGGAAGCAGAGGGCCATGCTGCGTAATTAGACGCTGCGAGTAATTGCAAACCTCAGGCCTGTGGTGGGGGAGGAGGAGCTACAGCAGCGATGCATCACCAAAACCACCAAAAGCTTTAAGATCTTTGACTTCAAGGGGCACTTAAGCCGAGTGCCACCTCTGTTCTTTCTAATGGCGAGCGAGCGAGGGGAAGTGTTGAAGAGGAAATCAATAAATCACATTATCATTAGCGCCGGGCAGGCTGAAGTAATTTCATTGGAATAGCAATTTGTCTAAACCTACAGTCGGCTTTGTTTCTTGCTCTGGACTGGTAAAAAAAACATTTCTTAAACAAAGACTCTGGGAGCGTGCATATAAATATAAATGCGTATATAGATATGCGTATGTAAATACGAATATTCAATATTAGATAATATTATAAAGTGGAATGATGATCCTTCCAAATACAAGACAAAATCTTTTAAAGGTAAATATTGTGGAGAGACGAGATGCAATCAGAAAACTTGCTGTCAAAATGAATACTGATCACCAGACAGTGAGTGTGAAGGCCCTGGTGTGTTGGTGGCTTTGTACAGTGCCGGTAGTATCATTTTCACACAGTCAAATCCATTTATGCTCACTGTTATGGCTCAGGTATAATATTCTGCAATATTCTCCTTAATCATAGGCGTCGCAACTCAGGCAATACTGCCACATCAGCCATGATGCAGAAGGAGAAATCAAAACTTTTTCAGGAATTCTGTAAAAGGAGCCGTTAAACCCAACACTCGTGTCTTCAACCCAGCTGTGGTGGCGGCGGCACGGCACGCCAGGTTGCAAAAACCCAGAGGTGCACCACCTGCAGAAAAGCAGCCAGCTACCAATAACGCCCATGATGTCAATATTGTAGTATGATGCTGTTCACGAGGTAAATATTTAATGGCTTTAAGGGTCCATGCGGCTGTCCGTGTGTCTGCCAGTTTTTTTGTGACACCGTGGAAAATCTCCACTACAAGGCACAAACTATACATGAACTCTAGGGAGCCGACTACAAGGAGACTTAAAAGAAATATAACGGCTTACAGTTACTCAGGTGCTTTACTTTTCAAAGTTGAACTTAGAACAAAGTATGTTTGACATCTATAGTTTTGCTACTTGGTAGAATGAAATTGATTTATATCTGTTAGCTCCATTCCCTCCACATTTTTTTTAATTTTCTTAATTCAGAATTTTTTTTAAAATTGAAATTTCTGCGACCCCACCCACCCCTTTTGCGCCCCCTTATTTCAAAAACCTGAAAACGCCCCTGAAACCTACCGAGCCCCAATCCAACGATGAGCCTACCCGCCAGGAGCACCTCTTTACCGGGAGCGCTGCTAAGGACGATCCCCCCGACGGCGAAGAAGAAGCTGGCGAGCAGTATGCACACTCTGCGCCCGAACACCCCGTTGAGAAAGCCGCCCAGCAGGGCGGAGAGGGCGGCTGCGGCCACAGTACTTGATATGAGCACCTCCTGCCACAGGGCGCTCAGGTCCAGCTCCCGCTTCAATAGGAGCATCGCCCCGGAGATCACCCCGGTGTCATAGCCGAAAAGGAAGCCCCCCAGGGCGGAGAAGATGGCCAGGACGTAGACGAAACCAGGTGTAACATCCTGCTGAAACTGCTTGCGAGCAGCTCTCTCCAGGTCTCCAGTGGACGAGGAGGGGGCTGATGGGGCACCAGCGGCGGCGGAAGCTCCAGTGGAGGCGCCCTGGCTGCTGATGCTGGCGTTGGACGGAGCCTTGATGAGACTGCGCTCACCTCCGTCGTTCACTTTCTTCCTCCTCTCGCCCATCAGGTTGCTCATACTCCGGAGGTTGTAGTCATGGTCGGCCTGCCTTCGCGACATATGGGAACTACAACACAGGACAGGGCTGCTGAGTTGTATTGGAAGCGTCTGACAACAAAACAAACACACACGCCCACCCAACTAACAGGCCTACCCCCCCCCACTACACTCAGCTTAGACTTAAAGTCACGCTGACTGTCCTAAGACACTTCCAAATAAAAAAAAGAAGCCCGCTGCTGAGTAAAGTTGTGCTCCAGCCCTGTTTATCCGCGCATGACATCCCTGTGGTCCTGATGGGAGAGTTGGAGAAGAGTAGGGTAGGAAAGGTGAGATAGGAGGAGTGTAGTGGATCACTTCGTCACTACCAGCGTCGGCGTGACGCAAAGAAATGTTGTTTTGGAAGCATGGAGCGGAGACTTATCAGCACCATCTTTTATGGGGAATATGCGGTCTGCTGTTGTTAACTGACCAAATCAGGCGGATTAATATGCTTGTTTATAAACATCAAAAATGTGTAAATGTCTGCTGTATAATTTCATTTGATGATGATGCTTAAGCCTCGTGAAAAAACACTTTTTTGTGGGGCTAAAGCATAAAATCATAAAAATAAGAAAAACGTTTGTTAACTAAAAGATATAAAAACCGAAATGTTGTTGCTTTAAACCTTTTCAACACGTTTTACTCTTACAACAGGCTGCCTCTGGCAAACCTGGAAAACGGCTTCCCCCTACTGGCAGTAGCTTTGTATTACAGGTGGAAGAACTCCAAGCGCAGACAGTCGTACAATGATGTTGTACACATCAGCTGCTATCCACTTTTATGGATTATAGTATCTGTACTGCTGATTAGCTTTAACACCGCCACAAAGCAAGCAGAGTATATTTCAGTGCTCTTGAAATTAAGTAGGATCAGCTGATTTGTAATGAATCAACTCTGTAACTATTAAAATATTCCAGGCAGATGAGCGCGTTGTCACTTTTGATGCTGAATACTGAACGTCTCCACTAAGGCCTAAAATCCAAACATGTAATTTATTTTTTGTCCCATCAGTCAACAAGGACAAAAAGACTGGACTTGGATTTCTAACCAATAAATTAAGACCTTAAGATCACACCTGTAATATACTCAGTTTACATTTGCACAATTTCTGATTCACTTTAAATGTTGATTGTTGTTTAAAAACTATTTGATTGATCTAAATTAATCTATTTTGGCAATACATGTGTCATAATCTGTCTGCTTGAAGCTTAAAAAAAGGTTTATCAGTGAACCCATACCAACCAGTTTATCTTCTCCATGCACTCAAACCCTATAATTGTCCTTCACCACTGATGAAACATAGCTGCAGTGTGCAGAATGGCATAGCAGTAAAACATTCATGAGGTCAGAGGATCAATATGTGGACAAAGGTGTCCCTGAAGAATTAACATGACCTGAAAATGACCTTTGATTGAACCGATTACAGAAGAAGATCAATAATGAGACCGGGTTTCCATGCATATACAATAGTTACATAGTACAAACCAAGAAATGTGTCTTTTAGGGAATTTACCTTTTTGTCCCCAGCTAATTGAGCCTTGAGGCTCAATTAATCTCAGAGCTGAATTAAGCTAAAATAGCTTATTTCTGATGTGCCTAAAATTTGTAATGGACACATGTAAAGTAGCATCAAAATGGGTCTGATGAGTATATATATGCACAAGTCCCATTCAAGTAAAATTCGCCAAACACAGCCATCCCATAGATGATGCCACTTTATAGAATAGTTAGGCTACATCATATCAAATTAACCAATTACCTTGTAGTGAAAGAATATTTAATGAGCACATTTTCTCTGAAAGTTAAAATAATTAGCATGACTAATCGGAAACTCAAAAGAAGCATCATAAGTAATACCAATTTTGAATTCAGCACCAAATCACAACAACAGTAGACCCCAAAATAATACATACAGAGAAAAACCCAACAATCGTATGACCCCCTATAAGCAAGCACTTTGGCGACATTTGGAAGGAAAAACTCCCTTTTAACAGGAAGAAACCTCCGGCAGAACCAGGCTCAGGGAGGGGCGGGGCCATCTGCTGCGACCGGTTGGGATGAGAGAAGGAAGACAGGATAAAAGACATGCTGTGGAAGAGAGACAGAGATTAATAACAAATATGATTCAGTGCAGAGAGGTCTATGTGATGAGTGAGAAAGGTGACTGAAAAGGAAATACTCAGTGCATCACGGGAATCCCCCAGCAGCCTACACTTATTGCAGCATAACTAAGGGAGGATTCAGGGTCACCTGGTCCAGCCCTAACTATATGCTTTAGCAAAACGGAAGTTTTAAGCCACATCTTAAAAATAGAGATAGTGTCTGTCTCCTGAATCCAAACTGGAAGCTGGTTCCACAGAAGAGGGGCCTGAAAACTGAAGGCTCTGCCTCCCATTCTACTTTTAAATACTCTAAGAACAACAAGTAGGCCTGCAGTGTGAGAGTGAAGTGCTCTAATACGGTGATATGGTACTACAAGGTCATTAAGATAAGATGGGGCCTGATTATTTAAGACCTTGTATGTGAGGAGCAGGATTTTGAATTTTGGATTTAACAGGAAGCCAATGAAGGGAAGCCAAAACAGGAGAAATCTACTCTCTCTTTCTAGTCCCTGTCAGGACTCTTGCTGCAGCATTTTGGATTAGCTGAAGGCTTTTTAGAGAGTCTTTAGGACATCCTGATAATAATGAATTACAGTCGTCCAGCTTGGAATTAATAAATGCATGAACTAGTTTTTCAGCGTCACTCTGAGACAGGATATTTCTAACTTTAGAGATGTTGCACAAATGGAAGAAAGCAGTCTTACATATTTGTTTAATATGTGCATTGAAGGACATATCCTGGTCAAAAACGACTCCAAGGTTCCTCAAAGTATTACTGGAGGTCCAAGGTAATGCCATCCAGGGTAAGAATCTGGTTAGATACCATATTTCTAAGATTTTCAGGGCCAAGTACAATAACCTCAGTTTGATCTGAATTTAGAAGCAGAAAGTTAGAGTTCATCCAGGTCTTTATGTCTTTAAGACATTCCTGCTGTTTAACTAATTGGTGTGTGTTATCTGGCTTCATGGACAGATAGAGCTGGGTGTCATCAGCATAGCAGTGAAAATTTATGCTATGTCTTCTAATGATACTGCCTAAGGGAAGCATGTATAATGTGAACAGAATTGGTCCTAGCACTGAACCCTGTGGAACTCCATAATTAACCTCACTGTGTGAAGAAGACTCTCCATTTACATGAACAAATTGGAGTCTATTAGATCAGTAGTTCCCAAACTTTTTTTTGCTGGGCCCCCCTTTGTTTTACAAGAAAAATGTCCATGATTTGAACCGGGGAAACAAATCATGGCAGGATCAGCCTGATAGTATTTGTATCTCGCTGTAACTTTACTGTATAAAGAGCTAACATCTCCAAAATATCAGGAGTAGTTATTTATTACAAGAAGTGCTTGTGAACTAAAAATCAAGAATGTGGGATACTGTTTGTCTGTGATTTGGACAGCCCAGCGCATGCTGCCGACGCAAGGGAAACTAATTCTGTCGCAGAGACCTACCTCGGCACTTGTGCAGGTGAAGCCAAAGGGAAGATATGCTTCACCATATTTTCCAGTCTTTGGCTTGGAATGAAGTTGGTTTGGAAACATATTTGGCGATGCTTCATCTCCTGCTTTGCGTTGCGTGGGAGCCCCCGTCAAAAACCTGTCAATTATGCTAGCAGTGTCCAAGCACTGCTCCCCCCCTGCAATGGCTCAGTGGGCCCCACACTTTGGGAACCTCTGTATTAGATAGATATGATACAAACCACTGCAGCGCAGTACCTGTAATCCTCTAACCATTCTAATAGAATTTAATGGTCAACAGCATTGAAAGGTGCACTGAGGTCTAACAGGACAAACACAGAGATGAGTCCACTGTCAGAGGCCACAAGAAATCTGTGCTGTGATGAGCTCTGAAACCTGACTGAAACTCTTCAAATAAGGCATTTCTCTGCAGACAATCCGTTTGACAACTACTCTTTCTAGAATTTTTGATATGAAAGGAAGGTTGGAGATTGGCCTATAATTAGCTAAGGAATTTAATATTATATGGACAAAACCCTACACATTGTAACGTGTCATAATGACTTACGAATGGAGACAAAGAAACCATGAAAACAAACCCTACTCAACACCATCAATCTTATTATTTAAATACCAGAATGATTTGTTTTGGTAATGGTTATTAAGGAGAAAATATTAGATTAAGATGTGCACAAACGAGTACCCTGAGTTGTGCACCTTCCTTTTATTATTTACAACTCTGCTTCTTCACTGTGTTTCCATTTGATCTAACCAGTGCACTGTTTGCTTCCAGCAGCAAGAAATGCAGATGACAAATCACGATAGGCTGTCACATTGCCAAGCCTCAGGTGGCAGCAGAAAATGGAGACACATGTCCTGATTTAAAGTATCTTATCTCTGGGTATTTATTTCTTTATTTAGTATTTAGTATAATTGAGAAATTTCCTTCTTTGACCAAGTCTTAATTAAAAAGTATAACTGGTGAGATCAAAAATACAAACAGCAAAGAGTAAAAAGGTGTTTGACAAAGATAACACAAATAAACACAAAATGCATTTTCTAAATAAATGTGTTTATCATGAAAGTGAAAAAAAAAATCAAACCTATATGGCCCTATGTGAAAAAATTACTGTTTTTTCACACAGGTAGCGCTGTTTTGAAGAGTTCAGGTCTGATGGTGAGGACTTGGTCTTCTTGACATTCAGGAACAGATTCATAACACTGCACCAGTCCACCAATTAACTGACCTCCTCTCTGTAGAACAGGTCGTTATTGTCCCACTGTTATGTCATCTGATGATGCGATGCACGTGTCAGCAATGTGAACAGCAGTGGGCTCAGGACACAGCCATGAGGGAAGCTGATGAACAGGGAGATGGAACTGGAGATGCTGTTTCCCACTTTCGCTGAACTCAGTTGGTGGGAAAGTCCAAGCTGGTTTCCGTACATTCACTCAGCCACGTTAAGATTCAGTGCTTTGTTTGATCACTTTGTTTCTCATCTGCTACTGAATTTTCCTTGGATTGCGGCATGATGTCTGGCTTTTGAGGATCTTTTGATCTAGTCCACTTTGTCAGGCAGGTCGTGTTTAAGAGATTTCTTGACTGAGACCAGCTGTGTCAGTTATCGGGTCTTTCTCCTTTTAGTAATAAACACCTTCATTTACAAACTACATTTTGTGCTTACTTGTATTATTTTTGTCTACTATTTAATTCTGTTTGATGATCTGAAACATTTAAGTGTGACAAACATGCAAAGAATATAGAAATCAGGAAGGGGGCAAACACTTTTTCACATCACTGTATATGGTATTTGCACTAGAATGGATAGGCTAGCTCAAGTAAAGTTATAGAATTACAGGAACAAAAGGAAAGAATGAAGAGAACTCTATCCCCAGTCTTTGTGTGAAGAATTTTCAAAAAGAGTAAAACAGGAAAGAGACCGTAGTATTTTGAACAACCTTTTAAGCCAAGTGGCCTGTGTACCTGCAAACAGCAGAGGTGTTATTAACAGCAATTATAAGCAACCAAGAATACATTTAAATCCAGATCACCAAGTTCCAGGATCATGTGCAGATGAGGCGTTGTGACTTGTCATTACATGAAAGCACAGGTCTAATACATAGTGGCTGTGTTTGGTTTTCAAAGGAACAAAACTAGTCAGTGTTCCTGGTTCCACCTGTGGTGAGTATGCTGTGCATATGCTAACTTGGCTAAAGCACTTAATGGAGAAGAGTGCACATTAAAAAAAAACCCCAAAATAAACAACTTCTGCAGTTCTAACTAACTCACTAAGTACAACAGGAAGTAAATAAAAGAAAAAAATATATTTACCACTGAATAGTTTTGCATCCCTGCAAAACACTGGCAACCTTTTAAGAGTGTGCACTGCCTTTCACGTTCTAACTGCTGGGATAAGAAAGTGACTAGACTTCTTTAAGTCCACATGACCCAAGGTGTGAAAAAATGTGTGGGTCATTACCACTAGAGGTATCAGGTTAAAAATAAATAAATAAATAAATAGAATATAAGTAGCAAATAAACAGTAGCAAACAACAATAACAACCTAAAAATACAAAAATCAACACACATATCAAACCAAATACTCTATAATTTACTGTATAGTAGACACTGACAGACTTTCTGTTAGATATACAGTATTGTCCAAAAGTTTTAGGCAGGCGTGAAAAAATGCTGTAAACAAAGAATTATTTCAGAAATATAAATGATTGTTTATTAGAAAAAAAAGAAGAAAAAAAAAAACCCACTGTGGGACCTTGCCTCACCCTATTACGTGACCTGTTGAGGTCATCTGATGCAAGATCTGATGGGCACCTCTGTGATTCTGTGGTGCTTTCCCTCCGATCTAGCAATGAAAAATAATTAACTACATCCTGGTTCATGCACTCTCACCAGTTACCAGCGCTCACTTTTCATTCTATTCTCTTTGTCGTGTATTGACCTTCAACACTGGTGAAGTTTGCCAAAAGTAGGCATCCCTCTTTGTACATAATGCAATACTTAATATCTCACCTATTAAGGATGGAGTTGACATATTGCTATTATTTTAGCTGTCTAAAGGAAAGGCAATAAGTACCTTATTTTTCGCTGAAGGAATGAATCATGACAAAATTACCAGTTTCCAGTTTAGGAAATGTAAAAAAAACCCCACGGATTTGTGCACCTCTAATTTGTGGTACCTGCTCAACAAGGAAACACAAGATTTAAAGTCTTAAGTTTCTGCTTTTTAGCTTGTTTGTGAACCAATTACTTTTTGGCTTCCTTTGCCAAATTCTTTGATACGCAACACTAGCAGTTTCCCACAGGAATATATATCAGTGTAGGGAATTGTTGAATTCTTGATGTAACCTTATGCCATAGATTAATGGCATGCTTTAAATGAGCTGTTTTTTCAGCATTGTGTATTAATTTCCTTGTTATCACATAATCACCATATTTTCTTTGAAATTTTTAGTTTCCTGGTAAAGAAGCCGGTGTGTGCATGTTAGTTCACTCATCCCTGTGGTGGTGATTCATGCAGTGTGTGTGTATGTATGGACGTTGCACATATAAGGGACGGAGTGGGGTGGTTGGGCACTTCCTCCTGGTTGCACTTGCACGGAAAGAAGAAAATGACCCCACAGCAACGGATGCTGTCTGCCTGTTTTTTACTGGTCTCAGGTACCATGCATTTATTTATATATTTTGAATATTAATTAATTATTTTAAGCAGAATAAGTAACAAATCAAAGCAGTGTAAATATTTTGTTATATATTGATTTCATGCATTACTATGGTTCTCCTTCTTTATATCTTAGAAAAACATTACAGAAAAAATGTTGATGTATACTGTCCTGTCTACAGTATGATGCACTGTATTTTCATATTTACAAGGAGTTTTCCTTATAATTGAATGTTGTTATTAAAGTGTTATTACATTGTCTTTTTTCCTTACCTCTCAGTTTTTGGGACCGGTGGATCAGTGACAACAAAAGAAACTCAGAAATGTGAGTATAAGTCAGTGTCGTCGCTTGATAACTTAATTTTAGAGAGTCAATCCTTTTTACAGTAATTACTTTACTTGGTCACTTGTCCATCTCTGAACGATGAATTTGTAAGCAACTTAACTTTGCCACGATCAGTTACTTGCAGGACGTATGGCAGTGGAGTCGTCCAGCCCTTCAAAGGCTTGGGTTACTACGTGAGGTCCAATTGCCCGTTCACTCTCACCCGCTTCACCCACAATCGTGTGGAATACGACATCACCATACGGCGAGGAGACAGCGGGCTGCTGGTTCAAGTCGAGATCACAATGAACAAAGTCCAGACTGTTCTGCAGAATGGAAACATCCTGGTGGAGAAGAAAAGGTTTGTCCTCAAATATGGATCCACTAAGTTAGTGCTTCATTTGAAGAAAACTGCTTGACTTTGAAACCTAATATCATTTGCACGAGACACAATCTGATCTTTGTTTCTTAACATCTGATCTTAAATTACTCATTTTTTGGCTCCAGAACACCAGTTAGCGTAAGCATGTGAGGCACCAGCAAAGTGTTTTGTCCAAAGACACTTTAGTTCATTAACCACCTAACCAAGCCGATCATGCTCGCAGGTATTTCAGCACTTCTACCATCAGTGCTAGTTCATTATTAGCTCTGGCCCTGGGACACTGCATTATTAACTGTTTGTATTTGTGGTTGAGTTTAATGAAAAAACACACCATATTCTATTCGCTAGATACTCTCACTCTCTGCAAAGGCTGTTTTGCATTATTATTTCCTGTCTTTTACTTATTTTCTAAAACTGAAGAAGCGAGACCTCTGATCATCTCTGAGCAGATGTCCCTTGTGTATTTTCTTACAGTGTCTCCCTTCCATACGATCACACCTACCAGCATATTTTTCAGTACGGCATCTACACTAGACTGAGGAGCCCATTGCTTCCACTTTCTGTCACCTGGCATAGTGTACCTGGAGGAATAGACAGTTTGTGGGTAAGAGGATACATAATGTATGAAAGCCTAAACACAGGCAAATGTACAGAAACTATAAATCCCTGAGAAGAATTCCTGAAGCTTCGATGTGATTTGTTGTTCAGGTGGAGCTGCAGCAAGAGCTGAGCACTGACATGACTGGACTGTGTGGAAAAAACAACGTAACAAGTATGTCACCTACAGCACAAATAAACTAACAACTAATAGCTGTAGTATCAGTCTAATAACATAAGCAACAGCACAATATTGTACACAAGTGAAGAAAAGGCTGGTTTTAAAGCTTTACATACGACCGAATCTTCCCTTTTAAGAATTTTTAATGATGTGTCTTTAGCAACTGACTCAGGTGACTGCGGTTTATTATTGTGCTTTTAGATTTAACGGCTGGCTTTGATACAGTGGATCATAAAATGTTAATTTCCCGTTTGGAGCAGTTGGTGGGTGTTATGAGCAGTGTTGGTCAAGTTACTTGAAAAAAGTAATCAGTAACTAATTACTGATTACTTCCCCAAAAAAGTAATCCTGTTACTTTACTGATTACTTATTTTCAAAAGTAATTAATTACTTAGTTACTTAGTTACTTTTTAAAAACACGATTTACAACCTGAATAGGTGATAAAGCGATAGATCTTTCAGCCCAATTCTACTTTTTCTACATAAAAAAGCACATAAAATATTTTTTTGTGTGTGTGTATGTTAACACTCACAAATAGATGCAAGTAAAACACAGCAGAAAATAAATAAAGTCAAAGACTCAGCGGTCCTTTTGCTCTATTTTCACCTGTAAAGCAGGAGTAGGGTATAGGCGGAGGTTTACCCTGGTGCAGGTGTGCCGCAGCGGTCAGTGGAAGAATCCTCGAGTTTCTCTGTGAATTTCCCATTACGTCGTAGCGCACTCGGTGCTTGCTTGGAAGTTTAGGGGTTTTTTTTGCTGTAAAAAGAAGTTTTCTTCCCACGCACAACGGACACTAATGTTTTTGTCACTTTTTATGGAATCAAACTCAAAGTAAGGTCAGTACTTCCACGCTTTAAACGCTGCACGCTCATACTCTCTCCCGCATTCGATATATGATCCATTGTTGATCTGCACACAGCTGTTGTCACCAACGTAGCACTCGCTTACGTCACTGTCATGAGACATTCTCGCAAAAAAAATCATGGTTTTAGTAACGCAGTAACGCAGCGTTCCTATGGGAAAGTAACGGTAATCTAATTACCGTTTTTGCAATAGTAATCCCTTACTTTACTCGTTACTTGAAAAAAGTAATCGGATTACAGTAACGTGTTACTGCCCATCTCTGGTTATGAGTACTGCACTGCAGTGGTTCAGATCCTATTTGGCAAAGCAAACTTTCTCTTTGAAACTTGGTGAGTTTGTATCCTCTGCTGCTTCTCTTCAATGTGGGATACCACAGGGGTCAGTTTTAGGCCTCCTTCTTTTCTCCCTATATCTCCTACTTGGCTCTATTTTCAGGAAACATGGGATTTCTTTCCACTGTTATGCCGATGGCTCCCAGATTTATTTCCCTCCTAAAAAGGATGGTTTCTCCGTAGACCCTTTGCTCAAATGTCTTGATGAAATAAGGGCCTGGATGGCTTTGAACTTTTTGCATATTATTGAGCATAAAACAGTAGTGATGGTTTTTTTGTGGCACTTCTGAGACCACTAAACGGATCTTGGTTCCCTGTCACAGTATGTTAAACCAATCATCACTAATCCGGGAGTTAAAATGGAGGCAGATCTTAAACTTGAAAGCCAGATCAGAGCTGTGTAAGATCTAGCTTTTGTCCTTTGGGGCAATTAGCCAAAACAAAGCCCATCTTAATAAAGCCTTTATTACATCTAGGATAGATTATTGTAATGCACTTTATTGTGGGGTTAGTGATGAGTGATTAGGCATCTGCAGGTTGTGCAAAATGCTGCAGCGCGTCTTTTAACTGAAACAGAAAAGTCTGAGCACATTACCCCCCCATTTTAATTTCACTCCACAGGCTACCTGTACATTTTAGGATCCTTTTAAAGTTCTTTTATTTGTTTTTAAATCTCTAAATGCCCCCTGCCCCCAACTCTCATAGCTACTACAGCCATATACACCTGCCTGCTCCCTTAGGTCCACCAATCAGCAGCTCCTTAAGGTACCAAAAGCTAAATATAAATTTAGAGGTGATCGTGCTTTTGCTGTAGGTTCTCCAAAGTTGTTGAATGACATGCCCTTGCATGTTAGACAGGCCTCTTCTCTTTCTGAGTTTAAAAGGCTTCTTAAAACATATTTATTTGCTGAAGCCTTTGGCACTCTTTTAAGAGGTTGACTCAATTTATTTTAACATGTTTGATTTTATTTATTTATGTATTTATTTCTTTGTTTGTTTATTTGTTTATGCTATTTGTATATGTACAGCTCTTTGTGAACCCTGGTTTTATGTTAAAGTGCTTTATAAATAAAGCTGGTATGGTAATGTTGGTGGTAGCAGAAATAATTGAAATAGTGGTTAATATAGGCCTTAATTCAATAGTAATTATAATTAATATATAGTATCGGTTATGCTAGATGTAAATAAGAGGAAAATTAGGACAGTTTTACATACATTATACAACCTCGTCTCTGGTTTCCTGGTATGGACTTTTAAGCATAGTCCAGACATATTCAGTCAGATTGAGGCTGAGTCTGTCATGAATCGCTGTGCGGCAGGCAGGAGTTGGACCCAAAATGCAGGCACTCAGGCACGAGGTTTAAACACAAAGAGCTCAGCTTTATTTGCTGGCAGGAGAAAGTCATACAAAGCAAACTAAACTAAACTGGAAACTCCCAAACTAAACTCACAGGGAGATCCACACAGCATGAGGGACGACACGACACTGACTCAGAGAAACACAGGGTTTAAATACACTGGGAAGTAACGAGGGGAATGAGACACAGAAGGAGGGCACAGCTGGGAGAAATCTGGACTGACGAGACAAGGAAAGCAGGACGCATTCACATAAGACACGGACCTTCAAAGTAAAACAGGAAGTACGACATAGAGACGCGAACTTGACACAGTGGAGACAGCAACTAAGAAACACAGAGACAAACCATAAGGTAGAGGACTCTAAGAACCGAAAGACACAGAGGGAAACTCAAACATGCAGACACAGACTTACACAGAGAAACATGAAGGGCAAGGGATCGAAACTAGAAACCATAGAATAACTCACACAAGTACAATAATACAAAAAGCACAAAGAACTAAACATGCTGGGTCAGGGGACCCAGGACCCTGACAGAGTCTTTGGGAAGGCCATTTCAAAAGAAGAAAAAGAAGAAAACTTCTAAAAGTGAAATACTTTCTCATTTTTGCTTTAAGTAGTTTTCAGTTGCTCAACTTTGGGCCTTTGTTGCCATATTCATTTGTTTGTTCAGTGTTCTGGGCTCTAGTCTGGCCAGCACTCTGGCTGTTTCAGTCTGCAGCAATGTTGTAATTGGTACAGAAAGTAATTTGGTATTAATTTACTGACATGCACAAGACCCTACCTAACTGCTGTCATCCGTTTCTTCCAGCTCAGTATGTTGCTCTAAAAATTCTATGTATCATACTTTCATGAAAAAAGATAAATACAATCTCTAGGAATATAAAACATTTGTTTTTGCATATTTTGTTCAAAGTTGAATGTACATTTTATTTGTGAAAACAGGCAACAAGCAGCAGCTGATAACAGAGAGCAGGCTTACCCAGGAAACGTGTCAAACGCGAGATCCTGTCTTTGTCACTAACTCTGTAAGCTGATGTTACAATAGTTTTTTTTCAATCATGTTCATAGTTTAAATCCACTTTTCTTTATTCATTTGTTTTTGTTTTCATGTTTTCAGGAATCAATCAGTTATATAATCATATTGTATAAATGTTGCCGTACAAAAGATGTTAGTCTAAAATGTTAATGTTCCTCCAATGATATTTGCAGGTATGCAGAGACTTCTTTTCTTACACTTTGGAGTGTCTGCAAGTTAAAACACCATATTATATCCAACTCTGTGAAGAGAACATTTACAGCTTTGAAAAGAGCAAATCCGTTCGCTGTGCTTTCTTCAAAGAGATTGCCCTGCACTGTGGAAACAACAGCTATGTGTGGCAGAAATGGAGAGCTATAACCAAATGTGGTAGGTGACCATTTATCATCATTCTTAAAGTCTTAAAGAGGGTTAAAAGCTTCATAATAGTAGTCGCAAAGTTGTTTGTTTATGGATTTTTATGCTTTTATGGATAAAGGATGAATTTTAACTGACATTTCATTTAGCTTCATGATGGATTTACCTTTCTGTTTTTATGAATGCAGCTGAGCCGACATGTCCTGGAGACCTGGTTTATAAAGAAGAGGGTAATGCATTTATTCCCAGCTGCTCCAACCCTAACCCCAGCTTTTCCAGCCAGGCTATCACCAGCACTTGTGTCTGTCCAAAGGGTGAATACTATGAACTGTATTTAGTTTTTTGCCTTGGTAAGTCACATGAAACTAATCAGAACTCATCATCAAAAATTCACTGAATTATATTGTAGGTAAGGTGCTTGATGATCACGCAGAAGACTTCCACTGCGTGAATGTGACTAGCTGCCCCTGTGTCTTCTCTGGTAGGACTTACTTAACTGGAGACATACGTAACACTAAGTGTCAGGCATGGTAAGTGGCCAAAAAATAAAATAAAATAAAATAATACTGGAATTTTAATACATAAAAAAACCCTTAACTTTAGAATCATAAAAGTGTTTAGAAGTTTTTAAAACATTTTAAACTCTTGTCCTTAGTACATGTGATGGTGGAGGATGGCATTGCTCAGAGAATTCCTGCCTAGGTGGATGTGACATTGAAGGGCAATTTGTAACAACATTCGATGGCAAAAAATATGTTGTTCCTGGTAAATGCACATATGTGGCCTCACAGGTAAACACAGCCTACAGCACAAATATGTGATATTAGGACAACTGTGTATGATTGTGATGCTAAGTTGTTTTCATGACCACATGCAGGGCTTAAACTGGACAATAAATGTTGAATTTTCTGGGAAGCATGCATCTATACAAACAGTCGTTCTCCAGATTTTCCAGGTATATATCCCACACACTATACAAACTATCAAATCAATTAGTAGTGAGATGAGCCTGATTATGCACGTCATTTGGAATTTGCAGGAAATGTACACATTCACACGCAGCATGGTTAAATTTGGAGACCAAGAAATTACTGAACTTCATCAGTCTGGTAGGTAAAAGAATGCTAGTTAGACTGCTAGCCTCATAATATATACTGAATGGTTTTGATACATAAACACCAAATCTCTTACTAATTTCTCTCACTTTTTAGATCATGCCCTGGTTTTCTGGCAGTCCTCTATGTATGTTGAAGTCCATACATCCTTTGGTATGAAGATCCAAGTCCAGGTGTCTCCTGAAATCCAACTTTACATTACACCACCAGGAAACCACACAGGCACGATTTCAGGTTAGTACATTAGTCTACAAATACATACTAAACCTGGAATTACTTTTATCATGCTTTATTCTGATCTGAGATGTGGGGTACCGCAGGGTTCAGTTCTGGGTCCTATTCTTTTTCTTTTGTACATGTTACCTCTAGGACTTATAATTAGGCAGTTCCCTGAGGTGTCTTATCACTTCTATGATGATGATATTCAGCTCTATTGTTCTTTTAAGCTGATGGAAGTCCATAAACTGTCCTCTTTAATTAAATGTTTAGCTTCCATTGAACAGTGGCTTGGTGACAACTACTTACAGTTGAACTCTGAGAAGTCAGAAACATTAATTATTGCCCCTGACAACCAGATATCTCTAATCAAACAGCATCTTGGTTCTCTTGGCTCATCTGTTCACCTGAGCCTCAGGTACCTTGGTGTGATGTTTGATTCTGCCATGTCCCGAGAACAACACTCTCGCCAGTTAATTAGGAACTGCCTTTTTCAGCTAAGAAACATCTCCAAACTGTGAACTTTGCTGTCTAAGTCTGAGTTAGAAATGGTTATTTATGCTTTTATTTCTTCTCACTTAGATTATTGTAACAGCCTTTTTCTTTGTTTGAGCAAAAGGAATCTTGACCATCTCCAGTTAGTCCAGAATGCTGCTGCAAGGCTTTTAACTAAGACACGAAAAAGAGAGCACATTACACCAGTGTTACGTTCATTACACTGGCTTCCAGTACATTTCAGAATTCATTTTAAAATCTTGGTACTGACTTTTAAAACTTTGAATTGTGATGCCCCTGCTTACATTTCTGATCTTTTAGAACCCCACGCTCCCTCTCGCAGCCTGAGATCTTCTAATCAAAGGCTGTTGGTAGTCCCACGAACTCGTTTTAAGACCAGAGGCGACAGATCTTTTAGAGCGGTGGCCCCCAGGTTGTGGAATGCTCTCCCTCCATCATTACGTTGCCTTGATTGTATTTATTCTTTTAAAAAGCAACTTAAGACTCATTTATTTAGATTGGCTTTTAACTAGATTTGTGCTGTGTTTTATTATCAATGTATTTTATGTATTTCTGTTTTATATTACTGTGAAGCACTTTGTGGTTTTTATTCTGTGAAAAGTGCTATATAAATAAATTGATTTGATTTGATTTGATTTATTTTATGAACTGTCAAATTATTGGTAAAACAGAAAAATGTTCTAGTTCAAACTTTAAACTTTATGTGACTTTTGTAGCTTAACAAGCGTTTTATTCTGTCTTGAAACAACCGAGCCTTCTGCTCAGTTCTTCCAATTTGCGTAAAGATTTCACAGCAGAAATTTTGACATACAGAATACTTTTTAATTCTTAGTCACAAAAGTAAAGAAAATGCTATTTTCACTTAAATATCGTACCACAAAAACCCAAATATAACAGAATTCTAGAAATGGCACTTAAATTACAAGTTGTTAAATATGTGCAGTTTTCACAGCAAACATTATAAATGTTCAAATTTTCTACCATAAAATTTTATTTATGCAAACTGGAGGCTGCCGAGCAGGAAATGTTCTAAAAATCTGAGACAAAATAATAAGTCTGTCTTTCAGGTCTCTGTGGCAACAACAACAAAGACACCACAGATGACTTCACCAGCAGCAGCGGGATCATCGAGAACTCACCTGAACCTTTTGCGCTGTCCTGGAGCGTGGGCCGTTGTACGCCGAACATACCGCCAACCTGCATTAATACCGACAACGGTATCAATCAGTCATATAAAGTAGACTGTCCTATAAATTCACAGATGAGAAGATGCTTTTATCTTTTGTCTTTAACACACAATTTATACTAAATTGTTTTGCAAAATCATTACTTATTTTAGCATTTGATGTATTTCTGCAGAAATATTTGCTGATGAAAAGTGTTCGGTTTTGAACAACCCAGCTGGGATATTTGTAAAGTGCCATGGCTACATCCCAACTGATCAGTTCCATACGGTAAGATTGTTTTACTACTCAACCAAATCTGAAGAAACTGCTGAAGCTAACTCTTGCTGACATATTGATTTAAAACTTTATAACAAGTTGAAAACTTAAACCTGCATTATGCATATAAAATTAAACCAGTTTAAGGCGAACATGCTGATCATACAGATGCATACATTTTTGTTTGACTCATTACCCCGGTGCATATATTTCTACTCTACTCTTCGACTATATTTTTACAGGCTTGCATCCTAAGAACTTGTAACTGCGGTACCAATTTGGTCCAGTGCTTGTGTGTTGCTCTGGGCAACTATGCCAAAGCATGTGCCAGTCTTGGAGTTGAACTTGGTGACTGGAGGAAGGCTACCAACTGCTGTAAGCATTTAAAAATGCAAATATGTTTTCCTTTTACTGCACACGACTTATAGTCTTATGTAGGCAGTTTCTGCCTTGTTTTTGCAGGATGCATTGTATAAGCAGATTATTAAATGCGAATCAAAATATTTTTGTCACAGCACTGACATGTGAAAAGAACCAAGAGTTCTCCTACAATGTGCGAGCTTGCAACCATACATGCCGCTCCCTGTCTGCTCCTGATCCTCGCTGTGGGCAGGAAGACGCTCCCGTGGAGGGCTGTGGCTGCCCAGAAGGAACCCACCTGAACCAAGGACAAATCTGTACAACGAAGACTGAATGTGATTGCCATCATCACGGCGGTATAACGGCACCAGGGCCTGTTGTTATCGATGGACGACAGTGGTGAGTTGATCATTAAAGATTTTTTTAAGGAATTTCAAATTGATCTAATACATTTTGTATTAGCATGAAACTGATGGTGTATGATAAATACAATGGTTCCAGTTTTATTAATCTTATGTTGTGTTTTCAAAAGCAACTGTAAGAATGGAGAGCTGCAGTGCTCCAAGGACTGTGGTAAATATATTATATTTTTGTACTAGACATACATTGCTATATGAGCAAGAGTCACGGCAGTAAACATATTATTATATCAAACTTTCAGAAATATATTTAATGCATGAATTTGTTCGCATCAGGCTGCAGGAATGGAAAGGTGTGCGTGCACTGCTCAGAATACCCAGTTAACACAGCTCAGAAAACTTGCGACAGTCTCAGCAAACCACTGGTATGTATATTTATAATTATTACCATTTGTATTTAAATGTGGCTTCATCTTTAGTTATTAGAATAAACACGTGAGCTCCTCACAAAGGTGTAATTTTCAGGTTGGTGTGATTTTCAGGTTGCCAGTGTGACTTGTGAGAGTGGCTGTTACTGCCCACATGATCAATATGAAGATCACCATGGAAACTGTGTATCACGGGACAACTGCACCTGTGTGTACAGTGGGAAAGTCTTCAGGGCAGGAGAGACTGTTAAAACCAACTGTAAAAAATGGTAACGCTACTTTACCGGTTCAGTCGCCAAGTTTTGTTTTTCTGTAAACTCAGTGTTATGACTTTATCTTACAGTGTCTGTGGTCAGGGTCAGTGGGACTGCACAGACGAGCCGTGTCCCGGGACATGTCAAGTCTATGGAAATGGACATTATCAGACCTTTGACGCTAAATGGTATCAATTTGGTGGTCACTGCCAGTATACACTTGTAGAGGTGAGAGCCAGAAAAATCAAAAATCATGAATATGTTCACATGCATGATATAAAATTTATATATAATGTAGATAACTACATTATAACTACAACAAAATGCATGATTTTTGATATACAATAAGAAAGTTTTAACCATGCTTTTCGATTTCAGGATTACTGCAGAAGTCAAAACGGCACCTTTTCTCTCCGAGTGGAGAGTGTGCCCTGCTGTGATGAGGCACTCACCTGTTCACGCTCCATCATACTGGACTTGCAGGTAAGTGGCTCTATCCCTAAATATTCCTTGACCTTTATTTGGTGGTCATGTTATGCTAATCTTTATTAGTGTATTTTTGGTCTTACTTAGAAATGATCAAACTCAGTCAAAGGATGGTTATTTACTCAAGTCGTTCATGAATCATGGAACATAAGATGCTGCAGAATTAATGGCGTGCATTATGAGGTAGCTGCCCATATACCAGTAAACTAATCCCTTATCTTGTTATTCTATCTTGCTCTTCCAGAGCAAAGTCACCCTTATCCTGAATGACATGAGAGTGACCAAGCAAATCCAAAAAGGCTGGACTTTGCAGCAAGATCCACTTTACACAATACACACAGTGGGACTCTATATCATAATCTCAGTGCCCAGCAAAGGTCTAACTCTAATATGGGACAAACACACCCGGATCACCGTAGAACTTCATCCAGACTGGAGGGTGAGTAATAAAAATGCTAAGAAGGATTTTAAACAGGACCATTCTTGTGTAGTAGAACAGCGGTCCCCAACCCCCGGGCCTCGGACCGGTACCGGTCCGTGAGTCATTTGGTACCGGGCCGCGAGAGTTGAGGCTCAGGTGTGAAATGTATAGTTTTCAGGGTTTTTATCGGTTTTCAGCGTTATTTTGTTATCGTTTTTATCGTTTACTCGGTTTTCCTTGGTCTTTTCACGTGTGTTATGAATAAATTTTCTTTTTTTTGGTAGTTTTATTTTGTTGTATTTATCCGCGACACCTTAAAGGCCGGTCCATGAAAATATTGTAGGGCATAAACCGATCCGTGGCGCAAAAAAGGTTGGAGACCGCTGTAGTAGAATACTGTTATCCTCACTATAAAGCTTGAAAAGGAGAGAAGTAGAATTCAAAGATGCAGAACTGAATTAATAACATATCCACTGTGTACTTTTTAATACTTATTTTCTTTTTCAAACCGTCTCCCCTGCAGAACAGAGTGTGTGGCCTCTGTGGGAATTTTGACTCCAATGAGCTGAATGACTTGCAGATAAGTGGCTCAGCAGGTAAACCAGTCAGTTTTTTCTCCTTTTTTTGCTAGGCGTGGTGTCTTTGCAGTGACACCAACTTTACCTGTGACACTCAAACTAAAAACAAAACTCTGTTCTTAGTGGTTTCTAGTCCAATGGCCTTTGGCAACAGCTGGAAGGCAGCAACTCCCCCTTGTACTGATGTGACCACTGAGATATTTCCATGTGAACGCAATTCCTACTGCTCGGCCTGGGCCCAGAGGCGCTGTATGATCCTTAAAGGAGGCACCTTCAAAGACTGTCACTTGAAAGTATGTTATTCACATTGCACACAAGTTGCTTGTGCTTGCTTAAAAATAACTACTTTTTAAGCAGAGTCGCAAAGAGAGGATTGGGACTTTTATTTTGTATACGGTGAAAATTTGATACCAGTGTTGCTGTCAAAATGTATTAGATTACAGTTTCTCTTTTAAATTCAATAAGCATTGCAGCTATTTTGATTAACCTATTGAAGTAATAACATTTCTTGCTTTTACTTTCCTAACAAATATTTTTAAACTGGGCAAAAAAAGAGAAAAAACCCTCCTCCACAGCTTTTTGATAACAATTGTAATGCAAACATTATAATCATTTTTGAGTTCCTAGACTTAAAAGGCATTTCTAGGTGCAGCAAGGAAAACACTTTTGTGCACATGGATGTCCAGAAGCACTGCTTAGGGCAATGAAAACTAGTAGATGAAAGGGAGCACAAATTAAAAAACAATGCTCAACATCAACAAACTGTGAACAAAAAGGAGCTTGTCTAGACCTTTAAGGCATCAGCATCCAGCCTTTGATGGTGTTGCATTGAAATTTGTTCCAAAACATGCCCCTTAAAAAGGCATGTTATTATGCACATAAACTTTTCACGAGAATTTATAATATACTTTGTGAATAAAGGTTCTGAGCCACCCACACATTACAACAACCATGGAAAGCCACGTGATATAAGTTTTTGTGCTAATGTTAATGCCAGTAAAAGCTAAACATTACATCTGCATTTTTGTTGTGATTGAAGTACAACTTGCAGTCAGGTACTTCCCAACTCTGATGTTTACTGATCCTCAGGTGGATCCAGAGCCCTACTACCATGCCTGTGTGCAGGAATCCTGCTCTTGTGAGTTTGAAGGGAAATTCCTGGGTTTCTGCACAGCTGTGGCAGCTTATGCAGAGGCCTGCAGTGACCAGGACGTCTGCATAGATTGGAGGACACCTGATATGTGCCGTAAGTTTTAAGTTTTTACCCCACATAAGGTGTGCATGTCGTCAGCCAATCATCAGTCCAGCTTATATAAATTCTTTTCTGTGCTTCAGTTCTTGACAACACACACCCTGCATTGCTTAATGTTAAATTTAGTTATATTTTATTGTATTTTAGCTATTGTCAATATACTCATGAGCGACAATAGATATGGCACTATCAAAGGATATATACAACAATCTGCATGATGAGATCAATGTTTTTTGAAGGTTACAAAACACTGAATACAACAAACATAAAACATAAACTGTGATCATTTACATCTTAGCCGTCTACTGTGACTACTACAATGAAAAGGGCCAGTGTAGCTGGCATTATGAAGCCTGTGGTAGGATTCTGACCTGTGGCAAAGACTTCACTCAGAAGCTGGAAGGTAACCAATGTTTCTCAGTTATAGTCTAACATGTTAAAGTTCAGCTTGCACAAACCACTGAGTATATTTACTTTTTGGAAAAGGCTGCTACCCCAGATGTCCAAAGGAAAAGCCATACTATGATGAGAATACTGGTGATTGTACCACATTGAGGAACTGCTCTTGTTATTTTAATGACACGACTGTACAACCTGGACAAGTGGTGAAAATAAACTCTTTTGAATGGTAAGTTGACACATTCACAATATATATGGCATGCAAATATCTATATTTTCCATGCAATCGTCATGAAGTTGTGTTGTTAGTTACACTGACGGCTGGTTATTTCTTACTCTCCTATTTTATTCAGCTCTTGTGAAAATGGAACAATTAAATGCTGTAAGTATAAAAAATACATTCATGTGTGTACTATACGTGGCCGATAAAGCAATTCATTTTCAATTCTAACTCACAACATATTGGTGCTTGTTCAGGACTCCTGACCAATCAGGGCTAAGAGATAGTAAAAGCATAGGGAGCAACATACGTTGGCTAGTTGTAGAAAAACATGTTATCCACATTTTGAAAAGAGAATTTCGATTTTCATCTTCAACTAGATTTGTCACCATTTCCTTGGTAACCATGAGTGACATTACATTACAAACCAGCAGAGAAAATTTGTCTCTATTTCAGACATTGTGCGACTACTATTTAAATCTATCAAATTATCCTCTATGCTGAAATATAAAGTAATACCTAGCATGTTAAAATGTGATGTGTATGGGATCAATTGTGTCCACGTGTGAGGAGTTGGGAGTGATAATGGGTTAAAAACGTTAGTGAGGGCAAACATATGTAATGCAATAATTGAGAATACAAGGAAATATTATTGCATTTTTTTTTAAATTATATGTGCTTTTATGGATCCTTCTTTTAATAATTGCACTTATTATCAATTTTACTTCAACAGCACTTCCGCCCACAACTACCACCACACTAATAACATCTCTCAAAACAACTGCTTCAACTACAAGTGAAACAACTCTGCTTTCTACTACTACACCAGTAAATACCACTACCACAGTCTCAACCACCCCTGAAACATGGTCGACACCCACTGCTACCTCTCTACTAACTTCATCTACTAGTAAAACATGGTCAACAATGCCCTACACTTCTGCTATATCAACAACTCCTGTGCCAACAACTACAGCTACTTCAACTACTACTGTAACATGGTCCCCCACCACCTCTGAACCAAACACTACAACTACTTTGGGTACCAGTGAAACATGGTCAACAATGCCCTACACTTCTGCTATATCAACAACTCCTGTGCCAACAACTACAGCTACCTCAACTACTACTGTAACATGGTCCCCCACCACCTCTGAACCAAACACTACAACTACTTCGGGTACCAGCGAAACATGGTCAACAATGCCCTACACTTCTGCTATATCAACAACTCCTGTGCCAACAACTACAGCTACCTCAACTACTACTGTAACATGGTCCCCCACCACCTCTGAACCAAACACTACAACTACTTCGGGTACCAGCGAAACATGGTCAACAATGCCCTACACTTCTGCTATATCAACAACTCCTGTGCCAACAACTACAGCTACTTCAACTACTACTGTAACATGGTCCCCCACCACCTCTGAACCAAACACTACAACTACTTCGGGTACCAGTGAAACATGGTCAACAATGCCCACTACTACATCTGCAGCAACTACTAAAACTACAACTGGAACCACAGGGTCCAGCACCACTGCTGAACTTTCCACCACTAAACCAACAACTACTTTACCTACCACCATTACCTCAATAGCCCCTACAGAAGCTAACACAACTACAGCCACTATCAGCACACTCTCCACATCACTGTCAACTTCTTCAACATCCGTAACTCACTCGACACACCCTACAACAGTAACAGAGTTTACAACAGAGACTCCCACTGAATCTGCTAGTACTGTACTTTCAACCTCTTACCTACCTACAAGTACTTCATTCCTTAATGCTTCAACAACATGGGCCACAGAATCAGAGCCGACAAACACAGTTATACCAACATATGTCTCAACACCTCCACCATCGACAAAACATACGCAGCCAACAGTCACTACACTTCAGTCCACCAGCACCTTTGCAACCAATTCTACATCTGCTGTAACCTCAGATCTGACAGCAATAAGCACAGAAGTTCCCACTGTATTTACTACAACCACCCAACCTACTACCTCCCACTCTGAATCAACAACATCTAAATCTACGTCGCCACTGATAACTAATACTGTGACAACATCTGGACAAACAGAAATAACAGAAACAGCTGCTACAACAATGGGAACCCATAGCACTTCAGTAGGCACCACAACATTTTCATCTATTAATACAGAATCCACACCCGAAATTAACACAGGACCCCCAATCACAACAACACCACCTCAGAACAACTCCCAAGGTAAATCTTATGTATCTGTTTTGCACTGTTCATTATCATAGCAGTCGTTTATGTGAGTAACCTAAACGATATTATATCTCTGTCAGTATTTCCCACAACATTTGGAACACTTCAGCCGACAAGCACGTTTGCAACCAATGCAACAACTGCAGTAACGCCAGGTATGACTGCTACCAGCACAGAAGCTCCCACAATATTTACTATGTCTACAACCACCTAACTAACTACCAACCAGACATTTTCATTTATGATCATAGTAGTCATTCACGAGAATAACCTAATCAATGTTTCTGTATTTTTGCACCAGTCTGTAGATGTGTAGACCTGAAGAGTAAAAAAAGCTGGATTTGTGGGGAGACATGGACAGAGGACTGCTTTGATAAGCGCTGTGTTGGTGGAAAGATAGAGTTGACCCCAGTGGTTTGCCCAAAGTCTACAGCTCTGTCCTGTCCCAGAGAACGGGCCATAAAGGTCTCGGATGGATGCTGTGAAACATGGAAATGTGACTGTAAGTGACCATACCACTGACTGACTAACCCAGAATGTCATTATTAGAGTTGTGCAGCTGGCTCAGGTTGGCATTTTGACAGATTCTTATTTTCAGCTGAAATCCAAATTGTGTTTTTATTCTTTCTGGTATCCCATTCCCAGGTCACTGTGAGCTGTTTGGGGATCCCCACTATGTTTCTTTCCAAGGAATACCCTTTGATTTCTTGGATCAGTGCTCCTACATCTTGGTGGAGGAGCAGTCACCACGTCATAATCTGACCATTGCTGTGGACAACTTTTATTGCGTACCTGGCCTGCAAGGCTCCTGTGCCAAAGGACTCATTCTGAAATATCAAAACAATGTAGCTGCACTCAACATCAACACACAATTGTTTGTAGTACAGGTAGGATTTCATCATGCATCCATATTCAGTAATTATACAGCAGTTTGCAACTGAGAATACTCACTGGAAAGACAGCTAATTTTGATGATAATGTTATTATACTTTAGGCTACACTGAACAATGTGACAGTCCAACCACCATATGAAGAGAATGGTTTTAGATTTGAGACCACGGGGTACATGGTGTCAATTCATCTCCCAGAGATTCGTTCTTATGTCTCCCTCACTCCATTCTATACCCTGGTTGTGAACCTGGCCATGGAGCATTTCCTCAATAACACCCAGGGACAATGCGGTGAGTACTGGATGGAGTGCTAGAAGTGTGTTAGAAGTATATATATAAGCTTATCAGAGCTCACTTCTCAATTCTCCCTCCAGGTGTGTGTGGTGGAGCATCATGTATTCGTAAAGGAGGGCAGATTGAGGATGACAGCTGCTGTGATAAGACGGCCTATGACTGGGTGTATCCAGATCCTCTGAAGCCTGCCTGTAATTCTGCACCAAGGGATGTACCCTGTCTTCCTGGGCCAACCTCAGCACCTCCTCCCCCACCTCCGCCTCCCTGCCCTCCAAACCCATTATGTGAACTTCTACTCCACCCGTAAGGTCAACACATGAATGTAGCCTACTAATCAGGGATTTGTTTACAAGTTTGTCAAAGGAGCTTGCAAAGAAAAGCGTCTGGACTTCTTTAAGTTACTTGAAGACGTTTCACCTCTCATCCAAGAAGCTTCTTCAGTTCTAAGGTCAAAAGGTGGAGAGTCCCAGATATAAACCTAGTGGGAGTATCCCCCCACAGAGGGACAAAAGGACCCCCTGATGATCCTCTAATCGCCTGAGCCAAGGTGTGAAACTGGGTGTGGGTCCCAATCAGCCAGAGTTTCGGGTGAGTTCATTGTGAAACCTAGCCCCACCTTATCATGCGAATTCCTGAGGTCAGATGGCCCAGGATGTGAGTGGGCGTTAAGGCGTCTGGGAAGGGATCTCAAAACTGGATTATAGATGGCAGAGAGTTGGTGTCGTAAACCACCGCCTCTGTTCAAAGATGGCCGCTCACAGTGGACATAGATGGCTTCTTTCACTCCTCTTTCAAACCATCTGTCCTCTCTGTCCAAAATGTGAACATTGGCATCCTCGAAAGAGAAGTCCAGACGCTTTTCTTTGCAAGCTCCTTTGACTACGATGACCTGGATGACTGAGAACCTTCACAGACATTTTACAAGTTTGTGTTAAAACTGCTTCAAGTGTACTTCATGATAAATGTACATGTTATATACTGCTTTATTTTGATTATTAATTGTAATAGTGTGTGGCTCTCTGTCTCTTTGTGTATGATTTCAGCAAATATTCTTAAATTCACTTTGTTTCCATTTCTCCAGCGTCTTTGAAAACTGCAGCAACTACGTGGATCTAAACCTTAAAAAGAAGAACTGTGAGTTTGATTCATGCAGGAACCTAAATGGTTCTTGCTCATCTCTGGAGCAAGCTGCAGGAGAATGTAAAAGCTTTGGTTTCTGTATTGACTGGAGAGGACTGACTAATGGAACCTGTGGTATGCATCGTCTTTTTTTTGTCTCACAATTAACATGGCAAACCAGTAAAGCTAGAAATTAAGTGATTTATGAATAAATTTGCTTTCTTTGCGAGTTCTAATTTAAATTGATGTATTATTAACTTCGTATTTCAGATGTGCCATGTCCAGAAGGATTGGTTTACAGAGAATGCAGCACAAAGTTGGATGACTTCTGCTATGGAGGGTTAGGAAACTTTACTTTTGGTGTGATGCAGATAAAAAGTTAATCAGCTTGGTCATATAAGACTGATCTCTTTGTGGTCTTCTCCAAGGCACATCAGGAAAGCCTCCTGGGGGGCTAGGTTTAGACTAGTTTTACCACTTGCATTAACTTCTGTGTCAAACTGGAATAGCTTTTATGTCAAGGAGCCAAACAGCACTTTTTAAGAGTCTACAGTGTAAATGCTTAAATGCACTGGGTTCTGAATGTGACCTCACTGTCTTGTTTGACAATCAGTGGAGTTTCGCACCATGAATTTAATCAGCGTAAGATTTTCAAGGCTGAGTTTTACTATAATTTTCTGAGGAATCTCATTTAAAGGATACCTTCTGAAATTTGGTGTGTCTGGCAGCTTCACGTCTGGTGCATTGAAACAATGTGTTTGTTGGCCATCCCAACACAATCTTCACTCAACAACCACCCTCTTCTTTAAGATTAGACTCCTTATGTCTTCATCCTCTTCCACCAAAATAAAGTTCAAGCTAAATGGTCACCAATAGAGCAAATCCAGTGCAACTGGTCATATTGTTACTCCCACTCAGCTGTCTAAGAACCAACGCTATCAGGAAGTAGTACATTACTGCTCAAAGAAATTACTGGCCACACTGAAATTAGATATGTTTAGATTTTTATTGGGGAAGCTGTTTTCTGATTGCACCTTGTAATTTCCATATGTCTTTCCTTCATATACTATTCTGAAGATTTACACCATTTTCATGCTTTTCTCTGGCTTTTTAGCGTGCGCTATCCCGGAGCTTTGCTTGAAAAAAAAAGCACAGGTTGTTTCTGTCCCAGCAACCTGGCCAGAGCAGGA
Organism: Neolamprologus brichardi; assembly: GCF_056152115.1. Classification (NCBI taxonomy): domain Eukaryota; kingdom Metazoa; phylum Chordata; class Actinopteri; order Cichliformes; family Cichlidae; genus Neolamprologus; species Neolamprologus brichardi. The sequence continues at coordinate 4,741,776 of NC_142120.1, read as the reverse complement.
AATCACTCGAACATCTGTTTGCCTGTTTGTTCCTGTAAGTTGTATTGCCTAAGATGATGACAATGACACCTAGACAATTTTTGTTTGAAGTCTTTTACAGGAAGATAAATAAAGGATTTTCTTTCTTTTTTCCCTAAAGATTGCAAAGGACCAAGTGGAGAACCTAAACTTGTAAGTAAAAGCTATAAATTTCCACAGGGATGCTGCTGTTATGTGACACATTCTGTAATCAACAGTTTAGCTTAAATAATTTAAGCGTATTAGTATTACCTCTGAGTGTAGATTTACAAATATTTCTGTATGTGTGTTTCAGCCTGGTGAAGTCTGGCAGTCCAACTGCAAACTGTGTACATGTAACAACCAGACTATGACTGAAGAGTGCTTTCCACCACCTCCTAAGCCAGCTCCCCTCTGTGGCCCCAATGCAGTTTTGATAAACACTTCCTGCTGTGGTGATGCGATTTGTGGTAAGTAAAGGTGTTTCACATTTTCTAGTTCAGTTAATGATTGATTTTTTTAAGTTTTCAGTATCTTTTAGAATTATAGAATTTCTGTAATTTTTTTTTTGTGTAATGACATGTGCTTTAGTCAAATGTATTTGCAACAAAGTAAGGTAATGCGCTGTTCCTAAAATTGGTAATCACATTAGCCGTACTTATCAAATAAGTATGTTGGGTAACAATCTTTAATATGGCCCATGATTAAAGGTGTAATTCACCTGTAATTAATCAGATTTTCAATGTCTTTTAAAAAATGACAATATATTTAAATAAAGTACAAATACTTAAAAGTAGGTAAAGTGGAACAAGAGGGTAACAAATCAGATTTTTACAGAAAACAAATGATTGTATTATAAGTCAATTTAAGTACTTCATAAGTAATTTAAAGCACTGCATAATTTCTTGGTAATTTTGTAGAAAAACAAACAATATTTTCCAATATTACCTGGTAAGTAAACTTACTTTTCAGGGGTTGGGTATATTATGAACTGGCTTAACATTGTCTAACTTACAGGTATTTTCCTTTCCTGTACACTCAATTTGGAAGTTATATTTGAAGTACACTGGGGCGATCGTGGCTCAAGAGTTGGGAGTTCGCCTTGTAATCGGAAGGTTGCCGGTTCGAGTCCCGGCTTCTTGGACAGTCTCGGTCATTGTGTCCTTGGGCAAGACACTTCACCCGCTGCCTACTGGTGGTGGTCAGAGGGCCTGGTGGCGCCAGTGTCCGGCAGCCTCGCCTCTGTCAGTGCGCCCCAGGGTGGTTGTGGCTACAATGTAGCTGCCATTACCAGTGTGTAAATGTGTGTGTGAATGGGTGGATGACTGGATATGTAAAGTGCTTTGGGGTCCTTAGGGACTAGTAAAGCGCTATATGAATACAGACCATTTACCATTTACACTGCAAAATCTCCAGTGTTAAATTGACACAAGAAAGTGTCTATATGTGTCCACTCTTTTGAGTGTTAAATTAACACTTTTGACAGTGTTATATTTCTAACAGTAACCTAGTCAGTGTTAAAGATTAACAATGACTAACAGTGGTGTTTTTCTAACACTGAAATATTACTAGCATTTTTAGTTATTTTCCAAATCAGCAAATCAGCACTGCTCAGTGTTAGCCATTGTTAATCTTCAACACTGACTAGCTTCCTGTTAGAAATATAACACTGTCAAAAGTGTTAATTTAACACTCAAAAGAGTGGACACATATAGACACTTTCTAGTGTCAATTTAACACTGGATATTTTGCAGTGTATGATTGCAAACCCCCCCACAAAACAAACAATTAATTATTATATTCCATAACTATAAGGTCAAACAAGACTGCAAATGTTGATTTTTTTCATAAATTGCCATTTTTTAAAATTATCTCCAAGCGAGGACAAAATGTCAGCACAATATTCAGCTTTTAATTAGTTGGAATTTGTTGCACAAAATGATGAAAATATGACAGTGAAAGGGAAAAATTTGCATAGACAAACTAACCCTGACTTAAAATACAGTCTAATCTCAACAAGTGAGTTCTGTAGTTCTTAGCAATGATTACTCCAAACTAGAAGCCAAAGCTTCATTTTTACCAGTTTACCAGTTTAAAAAAAATAGGCATGGTAGAATGATTCCACCAATACCAGTTTCCATACCTATGGCTATCATTATTCATTAAGAAGTAGTTCTGGAGTAGTTTTCACAAACTTTGTTGTTGGTAATACTTCAAAAATATCATATATATTATATATCTTATAAGAGATTCCTGCTGATATCTTGGCATACATGTTCATACCTCCAAATCTCAACTGGCAATTATGTGATAATGCATCGCAGAAGAGCAAGTAACAAATACACAAATGCATGTAGAACAACACCTTATATCTATTAGCAGATATATTTTAGTTGTGCGAAGCTGCATCTTTGATGTTGTTAGTGACCCCAAATATATTTGAAGAGTCAGTTACTTGTTGTTGTTTTTTAATTTGTTTGCTTGGGTGATTTGTTTAATAGGTGGCTCCATATTGTAATGATTTATGCATTTGAATGTAAAAGGTTTGTAGTTCACATCCAGCTGGAGACACAAATCCCATTTGAGGATCCAGCATAAACTCAAACGCAGCTACCTGCTGTGGTGACCCCTCGTATTGAGGGAGAAGCCTAAAGTGGCCTCTTCTTAATTAATTAATAATTTAGGAAACATTTTGACATGAAATATTAGGCACACACATTTATTGCAAATCACATTAACTAATGTTAGGTTAATTTTTAATAACATTGTGTTTCATATCGAAATGTCTGCTGTTAAAAACATAGCAAAGTCAAACACACACACAAAACGTGTCTTTTTTTTCAGTTGACAAGACCTGCAGTTATAATGAGAAGATATACAAGGTATGCTGCATTGAATTTTATTGTAATGTCTCTTTGTATTAAATTGATTGAAATTGTTAATCATTGTCAACCATTGTCTGATTCTTCATTTTCAATTAAAAATGTTCTTTGTGCATGTAGGTGGGAGATCGGTGGACAGATCCTGCCCATCCCTGCAGGTCACTGAAGTGCAGTAAAGAAGGCATTCAGACTGAGACCAAAGTCTGCTCCAATGAAAGCTGCTCTGAGGTAAAAATGTTCAAGTAAACTGTAAAATCTTAGATTGATTTTCTACAATAATAAGCTCATATCAGTAAAGCTTTACACAGTACTTACATTTATTTGCAGAGCTTTTTAAAGCTAAAGTGTTAGAATTTATTTATATTCAATATTTAAATGTCACATAATAACAATAGAATAACACTGTCAGAACAAGCACTGTGAGAAAGAAAGACTTATCTTTAAAAGATGCTTAGAAACTACAATTAAATACCGTGTGAACAAGCGCAAGAATTAAAGTTTACAACTTGTGGGGCTTTTTCTCTAGGAGGACAGAATCTGGGATGACCAACACTGCTGCTTTACATGTAAGTCAGACCCTAAATCTAACATTTCACATAGAAATGAAAGCTATAATTTATTTATTTTAATTTCACACTCTTTACATTGTTCCACCTCTACTTTGTTACTTCAAACTTCAGGTAACCAGGGCTGTGCTGCTAGGATGTCCACCCTCAACATCACCGTAGATAACTGCACCACTGTCATGCAGATGCCTGTGTGTCAGGGGAAATGTGAATCTCAGCCAAGGTGAGATGAGCAATAGTGATGATGCAAATTAATGCATTTGAGGCCCTTGTTATTCACTTCATAATCACTAACCAAAGAAAAGTGCATCTAGATTCGTTGTATGAATTCTGTGCGAACTTTGGATATTTTTCTGAAATTTAGATTTTTTGTTTCTCTCTTCTATCCCACTTTCACCCGCTCCCATTCTCCTCTGCAACAGGGTGGAGTTAGATGGTGATCTGTTGGAGCAGCGCAACACATACTGTCTGGACTGGATATCAGAGAGGAGACCAGTGACTCTGCTTTGCTCTGACCTCAGTACGAGACAATACTACTACAAGCACATCACCAGCTGTGCTTGTAGATCTTCTGGCTCAAGCTGAAAAATAAAACTCAGATGAAAGAAAGAATTATCCATTAGATTGTCACATGAAAACTAAACGTATTAAAATGTTGTTCCTTATATAAAGTAAATGCTGAATCAGTTTTATATCAAATAAAGTGAATGATTTGCTATTATGAAGGCATGTATTCTTCTGTTTTCTTGAATGTAAAAACCCCATAATAAACTTCATCACGATTCCTACCCGTTTGTCTCAGTGTATTTTTTTTTTTAAATTATACAATTTTATTTATATAGCACATTTAAAAACCAGAGGTATGCCAAAGTGCTTCACAGAATCAATTAAAAGCAATAAAAGATACAAATATATTGACAGGAGGGAGACCTAACTAACCAATAATACACCAGGCACAGTAGGCACAAGCCAAAAGGCAATGAAATTAAATCATTATAAAGATTAATCAGAGTAAAAAGATAAATTACAGCACACTTACAAATGCGAGCTCTAGGAAGCCTAAAGGCTAAATAAATAAATTTTTAATCGAGATTTAAAAGATTCAGACGAATCAGACGCGCAAATAGCTTGAGGGAGATTATTCCAGAGGTAGGGTGCAACAGAGGCGAACGCGCAGTCACCTTTGGTCTTAAGCCGAGATCTAGGTCGCCCCAGGAGCATTTGGCCTGCTGATCTAAGCTGAGGAGATCAGTAAGACAGCTGGGTGCGGTATTATTTATGATTTTAAAAGCGAGCAATAAGATTTTAAAATCAATATGATATTTAATGGGGAGCCAGTGCAGGTCGGAAAGAACTGAAGTAATAGACTCAAACCTACTAGTCCCAGTTAAGAGAACGAGAAGATTTTGAACGAGTTAATTATGTACATGTTAGTTATAGTTTAAATGTTTCACAAAAGGTTTCCGTAGAAGGTATTTAGACATGTTCACATTTTGCAATTTTTTAATGAATAAGAAATGAAGTTTACCCACAGATAATAACCCGTTGAGAAAAAGTGCAAAAGTATGTCTTAATATTGCTACCAGGTCTTGCTTTAAAGCCTTTATTAATATCCAGCATTTGGTGTTGGCAATACTCTGAATGTTTCAACGCATCTCTTTGTCCAGTTGCCAGCCTTTAGTCATGGATGACCCGTGTTTGAGTACATGCTTGTTTTTACCTACTTTACAGAGATTGGAGTATGGTACTTCTTAATGTCAATAAAAAATACCTCCATCGTGCCTGAGTTATACTTACTCAAACACACAAAGCAACCGTTGACCTCCCATCAGGTCTTCAGTGGAAAACCTTTACCTTAAGTTATCAAGGTCAGACTGAATGAACAAAATCATTTATCATTAAGTGGTCAAGTGGAATTCCAAAGATTGTTGTCCTGCAGAGTAAGGAGTCGGTCTAGTTCATCATTTACTACATGGATTAGAGCTGTTTAGAAATCTTCAGACAAGGAGATTGTAGGTCAACGCCCTCTGGCTATGGGTAGGGTCAGAGAATTTTGAAATTGCCATGATTTAAAGGTACCTGCTGAAAACAAAATTGTGTATTTGATAAGTAGAATATTCTTTTTAATTTGAGACATCAAAAACACATTTTTACACGCCTACATTTAAAATGTCGGTTAGAAAGTAGAAAAAGCTTTGAACTTTTGATTAGTAGAGCACAACTCAGTATACCTTTTAAATTACAAATGACAAATTGTGAAAATGTTAAGACATATAGTAATCATTCACAAATCTCAAAAGCTTATAGTTTATTCAAAAGAAAACATTAAATTTATAAACTGAGAAAAACGTACGCATCTCCATGTTTACCACTTTGTAGCTTCCCCTCTTCTTTTAACAACAGTCCATAAACAAATGGATTCGGGGGAAATGAGTTTCTAGACCTTTCAAAGAGCAGTTTTCTCCCATTCTCACCAGATGTAGGATTCTAGCTGCACAACAGTCCTGTGTCATCTTTCTTTTTCATTCATTGTTTCATGATATGTAATGAATGACACAGTCAGTCCTTTCTAAAAAAAAATATATAGTGTAGTCTAAATGACAGCTAGTGTCACTAATTTGCATGGTAAGAGTATCCTCCTTAAAGGAAACCACCAATCACCAACTATCAAGCTGTATGATATACATGCACTCCCAGCATGCTGTTATAATAATTTAATGGAAATTGTTTTGGTTCTTTTTTAGTTGAAAACAATGTGTTTGTGTCTGATCATGTCAGTGAAATTAGCTGTATGTCAAATTTGAAAATTTTGGTGACCAACAGAATATTTAATGCTACCAAATTTGCTGTTAGTTACGGAGCCCCGCAGGGGACATGGGAGAAAAAAAATTAAGACGGACTTTTGCGAGATCTTGCAAAAGTTTTGCAAGACATCACATATTTGCAAAAGTGCTCCGATGTTTTCGGAGATCTGACACCCACTAGCTCGAAGCTAACGGGAGGTCAAGACCTACTACAGCCGGGAGGAACACCACTTTCCCGGCACATCGTGCCTCGACCTCCCGGTCGGCTTCGAGCTGGCGGCCTCCGAAGAATGCGGCTAAAACTTTTGCAAGATCTCGCAAAACTTTTGCGAGATCCCGAGTTTGTTTTTCTCCCATGTCCCCTGCGGGGCTCCGTAGTTAGTCATTTTTTTTTTTTTGGTAAAAGTTAAACTATTTTATAAGCTAAAAGATATGACACAAAACAAAGATCTAATCAAATTAATAGCCTATTTTTATATTTAGGAAATGAGTCATGTCTTTGAAAAGAAGAGTTTCTAGGACATTTGAATCTTTATTTTATTTCTGAAAGATTTGTATACTTTTCCATCAAAACATCTACAACTGGCTGCAAGCTACATATTTTTTGATCAGTTTGATGTCATTTAAATTAAATAACACAAATAACATGATAATAGTAATTGGTAGTGATGTTTGAAGACTGGACTGTGCCTTTCTGAATTGCAGAGATTAGCAGGTTTCACTCTTATACAATAACAAATGTTCTTTTCTTTCTTTTCTTAAAGCAAAACACACAATATATAATCTAGCTAAATTGAATTCACTTTCTTTGTTACGTCTTGAGGGAAGCATCGGAAAAGGAGGTGGTAAGAGGATAAGATTTAGAACAAAACTGGAGCTGTGGTTGTCTTGACCCGGGGTGTAGTCCAGGTTAGATCAGATTTCACTTTCAGAACGTGATTGGAGAAGAGGTATAACTGTTTCTTTTCAATTTATCCCTTTGTCTCAGCGCAATTGTATATATACATGTAGACCATATATGACTTTGCTAAGTTTGTTACATTTGGGGTTTTGTTAACAACAACTATCTCAGTTAAGCAAGTCAAACTAGCAACACAAGCCAAAATCCCCAAACAACAGGCCTCTGGGTATAGATGAGGAATAAGGTTAGCACTCTTTCATCTCCAAGGTAGATCCCCGGACTAAGATTGTGTTGTTGTTTTTCTTACACGTTCATGTCTTTGTAGATGTTTTGTATCTTTTAGCTTAGTTTTGTACATATTAAATCTTATTCTGGGGTTTTTACTCTTAGTGTTTATACATCCCCTAAAACAGTATTTTGGAAGAATGATAAAAATCCTCTGCAGTCACCAGATGTTGTGTTTCCTTTCTTGAGATACTAGGCCTTTACTGCAGCCACTTTCTGCCTCCAGTTTTGTCTTCAGAAACTGAAAAGCTGCTCTGTCGGGTTGATATCAGGTGGCTGAGTTGGCCTTTGAAGAATATCCCCTTTCTTTGCGTTGAGAAGCCCTTGTGTTGCTTTTCCAGTATGCCTTGGGTCATTATCATATAATCGATAAACACTGGTATGCTTCAGAGAAGCTGTTAATTAGTTAATCTTTGTTTCATCTGTCTATCCATTCTTCGTAACTCACTGTTGCATTTATACTTACCAATCTCCAATTAACCTAACGTGCATGTCTTTGGACTGTGGGAAAAACAGAAGTACCCCTTTAGGGGAAGAGAGATAATATTACAAACTCCCTAAATAAAGGCCTCAGGCAACTGGTGAATTCAGCCTAAGGGCACTCTCACTTTGAGGTGTTAACTGCTGACTGCTGAACACTGTTGTGCTCCCCAATTTTAAGTCACGTTCCTGCATTTAATTTCAAGAGCTGTAGAGCAGCGGTCCCCAACCCCCGGGCCTCGGACCGGTACGTGAGTCGTTTGGTACCAGGCCGCGAGAGTTGAGGCTCAGGTGTGAAATGTATAGTTTTCAGGGTTTTTATCGGTTTTCAGCGTTATTTTGTTATCGTTTTTATCGTTAACTCGGTTTTCCTGGGTCTTTTCACGTGTATTATGAATAAATCTTCTTTTTTTCGGTACCGGTACTAGTTTTATTTTGTTGTATTTATCCGCGACACCTTAAAGGCCGGTCCATGAAAATATTGTCGGGCATAAACTGGTCCGTGGCGCAAAAAAGGTTGGAGACCGCTGCTGTAGAGGCAGTTTTGATTGGTGTTCCAGCAAAGTCTTATGTGGTCTTTCTGTTTTTGTGTAACCAGTAGTTTGCTTTTTTTTTTTTTTATCCTCTGTATTTACATTTATGACAGAAACTCTGTATATAGACAATATTACACCAGCCTCCCTGAAAATGACCCAGCTAGGTGCTGTAAGGTATTTTTTCTTAACCAAGGGAACATTTTTTGATCATCCACTTTGGGTGTTTCTATGGTATTCTCAGCCTTTTGGTGTTACAAACTTTTAGAAATCTTTCTGCTTCTGGTTAGTTTTGTTTTTCAGCCTAAAAATTCACATGCACTGTCATGTTTTACTAAGAAATCTCATCTGGCCTTGCCAGGACTCCAGCTCATTAGTCAACTGTGTAATTACTTTTGAGACTGATGTATGAAAATATCTGTAATTTCAAAGCAGTTTGTGTAAACCTTCTGTTAAACCCTTTGAGTTAATATTAAAAAGGGTATGTGATGTTGAGTCTTGACTCCTGTATCTCAGCTGAACCTTTAGCCTCATGACTCCTGAAGCCTGGGTTCAAAGTACCCTAAATATTGCTGCTGACATAGCACCTACAATCATTTGTAACATTTCATCGTGATATAGTGAATAATGATTTAAAATCACTGCATTTTGTTTTTATTTAAATTTTACACATCCGATCCGAGCATGGTACGATTAAATGCTACTCTGCTTCTGGATTTTACTCAATTTTCCCTTCTGTCCCGTTCTCACTGGTACAAAAAAGAACATGTGCGGCCTCTGTCACAAGTGTGTCCCTAAGTAACTGGGATTATAGACAAGCTCTCACAGTTGCAAGAAAAGCGTTTTGTGCATTTGCCCTGGGAAGAAACACAGTGGATGTAAGAAAGTACAAGAGAGAACAATAGGGGTGTTGGGGCCTTCTTGACCTGGTCATGGGCGTAGTCCAAGTGATATCAAGGTACAGTTACAGGAAGTGAATAAAGGAGAGGTGGGACTGTTTATGCAATAGCATCTGTTTCCCAGTAAGTTTAGTTTGAACCACACACATATGTGCATCTCTAAAACTTTGTAGATATTTCGTGAATAGTTTTGCCCGTGGTCACCTACCAAGCCTAATATTGGACCTGTGCTTGAAAGTAAGATGGTTTTCTCTAATTTTATTTTCAGGTTGTAGATTCATTTGTTGAATCTAGTGTGTGTGTTTGTATTTATTACCAATGTGATGACATAAATCTGTGTACACAGTCACAAAAATGTGTCCAAATAAGTCAATTTATGTAAAATCTTGTATTTTAAGGTGAAGATATATTTTAAGATTAGACTGAGGTTCCATACAGGTGTAGGTGTATCAGTGAAGGCTGAAATTAATAGAAGCCATGTTGTTTGTAGTTTTTACTAAATGTTTTTGCGTCAAATAAGCAAATAAGTTTGCTCTGTATGTAACTGAACGCTGAATGTTAGCCGTTTACTGAGCTGCTCGTTTATGGTTGTATGTTTAGCGAGGGGACATCAGGCAGCATGAGCTCACTGCGATGGATAGTGACCGTCTGCTTTATACTGTCCTCAGGTACGGCACATTCTTTTAATTTAACATTTTCATTTTATTTTGTCCGCTGACAAAAAAAAAAAGAAAGAGAAAAATTAGTAAAATGCCAATCCAACAAATTTTAATTTGGCCTTTTCTTTTTTTACAGTTTAACTTCTTGCCATATTTCTTAAAAGTAGCCTTTTTTCTGGCTGCTATAGTCTAAATATTGTCTTACTGGACATGTTTAAATAAATCATGAAAATAAATTTTTGTTTTAGTTTCTAGGACATTTGAATCTGTGACAAGTGAAATTCAGAAATGTAAGTATGCAGTTTTTCTTCATGATGTTGTTATTGATTATTTTCTATTTTTTTTTTTTATCTTGTTTAATGTTTGATTGATTTATTTAAAATCATATATTGTTCTATAAATTGACATGATTCAAGGCTAGTAAAGGACTAGATTTTAGATTTTGTAATTAATTCTGATTTAATAAATAAACAAATAGCATTGGTAACTACAGCATTGGAAAGAATTACAAAATCAGATAACATTTGAAAACTATTAGTCTTACACAGTAAATGATTCACATATGCATTGCTTTATTGTTAAATCCATTCGAGGTCCACTCTTAGGAAGCCTTATTAAACTGACTGTTTTTGTGATCAGACACTTGCAGGACATTTGGTAGTGGTGTTGTCGAGCCATTTAAAGATTCAGCTTTTTATGTGCGGTCCAATTGCCCGTTTACTCTCACCCACTTCATCCACAACCGAGTTGAATGTGACATCACCATACGTCGAGGGAACAGCGGGCTGCTGGTCCAAGTGGAGATAATCATAAACAAAGTCAGGACTGTTCTGCAGAATGGACGTATACTGGTAGAGGACAAAAGGTTTGGTCCAAACTCCACTCAGATAGTTCATCATTGATACAAAAATAGCTGTACAGTAATCCAAATTCTGGTTTACATAAATATCTCATGTATTATTAGTCTGTGTATTTAAAATTTTCTCCTCAATATTTGCCACATGGCATAGTGTGCAGTGTTACAGCAACAAACTGGTATTTTCATGCTTGGACCAATGTAGCATACAGAAATCTCATGAGTGATTCATGCATGGTATTTTGCTAACAGCAGGTCAAAAGGTCAATGCAACTATGTTCTGTAATTTTAAGGTACACTGTTTATTATGTTTGTATTTTTATTTATTTTTAAAAAAAATGTAATAACAGGGCAGAAAAAAAAAAAAAAAAAAAAAGAGCGAAAATGATGTTTAACAGAAAATATCCAACCTCTTTGTCCAAATCCAAACAATGTAAAGTAATGTGAAACCACATTTTATTAGCCAAAAGTGATGGCAATGATGGTGGCATTCCTACAAAATTGATCTCTGCTTTTTAATATCTCAGATGATAATGACAGAATCATAAATAACAAACAAAGTATTTGAATTTTATGTAGACGTATGTAGGTGAAGTCAGAATAATCTCTACCGCCAGGTTGGATTAATTCGGTCTAAGTTGGGTAAAATCAAGTAAAGTCAGTTGAGATTGTTAAACATCAGAGAAAAGAAAGAATTTTTAAATGAACGAATAATAAACAAAAAAGAGAAAATATTAGATGCAGTTAGTCATGCAAATTATTAATATTAAAAAATGTTCAGTTTTGCCATGGTTCGCTGTGTGGCAGGCAGGATAAAGGACTTAATTGCCGGGCTCACAGTACACAGAATAAAAACTTACAGAGGTAGCTTTATTGTGTTGTAACAAAAAACTACTAAAAACAAAAATCCTAAGGAAGGAAGGAATGAAGACACTGGGAAGCTAGAAAACGAAACTAAGAACCAGAGCTAGAAAACTTTGAGGAGCACGGAGGAGAAATAAGTCACAGCACAGTGAGGGTATGACACGACACTGACAGAGAGAAACACAGGACTTAAATACACAGGCAGGACAATGAAAGGATGGGGAACAGGTGGTAACAAAGCTGGGTCAAATCACACCTAACGAGGAAGCAAACCCAGACACACTGGACACAGGGCATGGACTATCAAAATAAAACAGGAAACACATGACAGGCACATACTTAATACAGAACAGAGGGAACAAGGAACACGTGGACAGGAAGGACGAGAGACACAAATGACTGGGGGGAACAAGATAATAAACATGGAGACTGAACTAAACCTACACTAAACACGAGGGCACGAGAACAAAACCCAAGAACTAGAATTCACAAGCCACGAAGAATTGGAGGGCTAGAGTACAAAACAGAAACCAAAGCATTAGTGGACATAACCCATGATGAAATCATTAAATCAATAATAATAATAATACTAATGATACAAAAATCAAAACACTGGGCCAATTGACTTTATTCACTTGTCAAAGCTGTATTTCACCCTGGATAGCTGTATTACAACGTAATCAGTAATGGTAGTTTACTAAGTTACACCTAAGTTACATATTGGGAAAGATAATATCTGTGATAGTCCAGTGCAGTAATTAATAATTTGCATTGTTAAGGCAACCTCACATGTTTCTGTGTATTAATCTATTTACAGTGTTTCCTTTCCATATGATCACACCTACCAGCATATTTTTCAGTACGGCATCTACACTAAACTGAGGAGCTCATTGCTGCCTCTCTCAGTCACCTGGCACAGTGTAGCTGGAGGAATAGACACTCTCAAGGTGAGGGAAAACTTAACCACAGTCACACACATATATGCATTTTAAATCAATAAGTGCAACTCCTAAAATTACTATTTGATCTGCTGTCAAGGTTGAGCTGGAGCAGGAGCTGAGCACTGACATGACTGGACTGTGTGGAAAATGCAACGTAACAGGTGTGACCTAAATGATAACCAGAAACTATGTCACGGCCCGCAAGGGCAGACCGTGTGGAGAGTGTGTTTGGTGGACCCAGGTTCGGACACAGACGCTGGAGGCAAAACTTGTGCTAAGCTCAAAGCGAGCCTTTAATCAGGGCTGATACAGAAGGCAAAATAACAAACCATAAACTATGGGAATGACAAAACTAAAAACCTAAACTGGGAGTAACTAAGGCTATGAACGAAGACCAGGACTGAACTATGACGAAGTACTGTGGACAGACTATGAACACGACATGAAAAACTGTGAACGAGATCCCGGTACTGGCACATGAAGGTGCAGGGAAACATGACTGGAGAAAGTGACTATGAACATGTCCAATACCGAATCTTGCAGACTAGAATCATGACGTGCAGCTAGATATAATAATGTGTATGAACAGACGACGCGACACTGACACGAAGACACACTGGGCTAAAATACACTGAGGAAGTCATCAAGGAATTAGAGACAGAAGGGGAACACAGCTGGGAGGAATAAGACCTAATGAGACAGGGGGAACAAAGCTAGAAACACTGACATAAGACAGGAACATGAACCTTCAGAGTAAAACAGGAAACAAGACACCACTAAACAAAAACGCAGACACGACACAGAGACAGACTAGATACTGAACTAAACCTGCAATAAACATGAGGACACAAAACCTACGAACTAATCCCTAAACAAGAATAACTGAAACATAGATTCATAATAATCAGCATAATAATAAGCAAAGAATCCAAAATGCAAAAACAAACCAAAACATAACAACTCAAAATACTGGTGTAACGCTTCCAGCTCTTCAAAAATCACAGACGCTCAGAAAGGTTGGCTTTTCACGATTTATTCCTGCAGAAGACATAAAACACACTCAACAGGTGTTTTCTGATGGTACTAGCAATTGTAGCTCCCTCACAGTGCAAGCGCGCGCTGTCTCAACAGACTTACAATTAACTTTTTAATACAGAAAAGATGGAAAATAATAATTTCTCCCATTTTTCAGTCTGTCACACTGAACTTGTATACAAAAAATAAATCTTATGACTAATAAAATACATTTCACAATCGTATAAAACAAAATAACAGGATAACAGAAGTATCACCGGCTAAACATTTTCCTCTAGTGGACAACTTAACAGTAGCGCATTACATTTCCACTTGCTTGTGCTTTACAGACAAAATGACTGTTAACAAGCTCACGTACCTGCAGAAGACATAAAACACACTCAACAGGTGTCTTCTGATGGTACTAGCAATTGTAGCTCCTACAATGTAAAACAACATCACAAAAAGCACAGAAAAACAGTAAATCAAACACATTTCCTGCTATGCGCAGCAACCACTAGGGGGCTGACAAAAGCTTACTGCCAAAGAGCATAAAGACGGCAGAAACACTGTTTAACAGCAACCAGCCTTTGTTTCGGTTACACAGAAACTTTCTAATATCAATATGAACCTATATACATCGACAAGTACAACTTATGTAACAACATTCACACCAGAAACCATAAAAATGCCAGAGCCTTTCATTACAGAACTTACCCTCACAGTGCAAGCGCGCGGTGTGAGGAGCGGAAGCCTTAGCAGCTTCTAAACGTTAGAGTGAGATCCGGTTTCTGGGTTTTCAAAATAAAATACAATAAAAAAAATGATAAAATTCACACTTAAAATAATAATTAAGAACAGGTAAGTGCACGTTTTTCTGATGTATTTTTAACTCCGTTACACTGGGTCAAACTGACCCAGAACCGTGACACTTTATAGGAATATTTTAGGTTTTGTTTGCAAATGATAACAGTTGTTTACAGACACTTTGCTCAAAGAATGCACCTTTTCATGAATCTAGGCAATGAGCAGCAGCTGATCAGAGAGAGCGCGCTTACAGATGACACGTGCCAAACAAGGGATCCTGTCTCTGTTCCTAATCCAGTAGGTTCACGTGGTTTACATTAACTTGTTTTTTTTGTTTGTAATTTTGTTTCTGTATACAAATTTGAAAAATAGACAGATGATTCACTAACACATTATAACGGGTCAGTTATGCCGTCGTTATGAATCTGAATTTCTGAGACAACTGTATTTACAGTTTTCAAATAAAATGTAAGTATGTCTTTTAAACTACCAGGTATGTGAACAATTCTTCTCCTACACTTTGGGCTGTCTGCAATCAAGTCGGCTTCATTACTTCCAGCTGTGTCACAAAAACATTTACGGATATGAAAACAGTGAACACATCGGCTGTGCTTTCTTTAAAGAGATTGTTCTGCACTGTGGAAAAAGCAGTAATGTGTGGGAGAAATGGAGATCTGTGACCCAGTGTGGTAACTAATTGTTTAAAATACTAATATTAATAACGATAAGTGGCATATCCTGTACTCACCATAATTTGATGTAGCTGTCCCTGTTTTGGTGGATGAATGTAGCTCGACCAACTTGTCCGGGAGCACTGCTTTATGAAGAAGAGGGTGCTGCATTTGTTCCTACCTGCTCCAACCCAAACCCCCATTTTTCCAGCCAGGATATCACCAGTTCCTGCGTCTGCCCAGAGGGTGAGCCTTGCCAGAATTTCCCCAGGGTATAAATCATTGATGTGTTTTGTTCTTGTTGTTGTTTGCTGGCTTGCCACATTTTAAGGCTGTACTGAACATGTGCGTAGGCAAAGTGCTTAATGATCACTTGGATGGCTTCCACTGTGTGAATGTGTCAAACTGCACCTGTGTGTTCGCTGGCAGGACCTATTTAACTGGACAGAAACGTAGCACCAAGTGTCAGTCATGGTAAGGACCCAGATAAAGGGATTTATATTTATGAGGATTTTTTTGTGAATAATGAATTGAAATTATTTAAACCTCTTCATCAACCCTGTCTCCAGTTTGTGTGAAGGTGGGAAGTGGCGTTGCTCTGAAAACTGCCCAATTAAATGTCAGATTGAAGGTCAGTTTGTGTCAACATTTGATGGCAAACAGTACACTGTCCCTGGTAAATGTACATACCTAGCATTACAGGTAATTTGTCCTCCTCCCCTTTTCATTAATATGAATCTTCTCAAGTTGCCTGTGCTAATAACTGCTGGTTTAATCGTTTATGGACACATGCAGGGCTTCAACTGGACAGTAATAATTACATTTTCTAAAAAGGATCCATCAATACAAGCTGTTTTCCTCCAGCATTTGCAGGTAAAGACAGTCTTTCAGCACTGAAATTAAAACCATTGAACATCTAACTAGCAAGCATAAAAAGTAACCTTGAATACTGGTTTTTATTTTCAGGAAACATATACATTCACAAACAACAAGGCTAAAGTTGGAGACCAAGAGATTAGTGAATTGTATCAGGCTGGTAATTTCATATAAATTGTCTAGCAACCTTGTAATAGATGCATGCCTTAATGCCTTAATTACTAACATTATATTATCTTACCGATTACCTTTTAGATAGGGCCCAGGTTTTCTGGCAGTCCTCTATGTACATTCAAGTCTTGACATCCTCTGATATTAAGCTCCAACTCCAGATGTCACCTGAAATCCAACTTTACATCTCTGCTCCTAGGAAACACAAGGGCATCATTTCAGGTTGGAAACACGCTGGTGATAACACATTAAACAGCATCATTGGTTGGCACGATCCACTTTGATCAGTCAGTCTGTCGTTCAGGTCTTTGTGGCAACGGCAACAGTGACAGCACAGACGACTTCACCAGCAGCAGCGGCATCATCGAGCTCACAGCTGAACCTTTTGCTCTGTCCTGGAGTCTGGGCGCTTGCACTGTGAACATACCCAGTACATGCATCAACACTCACAATGGTACCAGTTAATATTATAACTGTAACAAAGACTGAAAAGGCATGTATACATTCAAACACTGCAATGCACAACTGGAATTATAGTGGAGTTCAGCTTGACAACAAAATTGACATTTTGGTTTTCATATCAATAATTATTGTAGTGTGAACTATAAGGCAGCATAGATTTTTATTGGTAGTTTGCATGCTTGCCTGTGATACAGTAAAAAAAAAAAATCCCCACAAGATATGTTTACAAACTAAAATTTCATTTTCTAGAAATATTTGCTGATGAAAAGTGCTCTGTGCTGATCAACGCGACTGCCATATTTGCTAAGTGCCATGTCCATTTGCCACCGGATCAATACTACGCAGTAAGCACGCATTATGAGCAAACAGCAACTTTGTATAAGTTAATTTGACTTATCAATATTAAGGTGAAAATTGTATTTGCTGGCAGGCCTGTATTCAAAGAACCTGTAATTGTGGCAACGATGTGCAGAGGTGCTTGTGCATTGCATTAGACAGCTACGCCAAAGCTTGTGCGAGTCTTGGGGTTTTGATCGGTGACTGGAGGAAAGCTGCCAACTGCAGTAAGTAAGCTTTAGTTCACATACCAAAGGGTTACATAATATATTGAATATATTAATAATGTTAATACCAGACACATTAGGTTTAGACTTTGTGGAGAAGAGCCAGTACTGAGATTTTTTTTAATTCAAAAATAACTAATCAGAAAAGATGAAATCAATGTTTTTCATGTTTTCAAGAACTTGTGTACACTACAAATGTAAAAGTCTGTCTGAAGTGTTTGAATTTTTGAAAGAAGCAAATATTGTGGAACTTTGCGCAGCAGAAAATGTGACAAATGACTTTTAAAAAAGTGCCATTCGTGCTCATCACATTGTTGTCTCACAGCTCCGACATGTCCAAAGAACCAAGAGTTCTTCTACAACATCCGAGCTTGTAACAGTACATGCCGCTCCATTACTGAGTCTGACCCTCGATGTGGAGTGGATGATGCTTCTGTGGAGGGCTGTGGCTGCCCAGAAGGAACATACCAAAACCAAGGAAACACCTGCACTCCAAAGGCAGACTGTGAATGCCACCATCGTGGTGGTGTAAGTCCACCAGGGCCGGTTGTTATCGATGGACATCATTGGTGAGATGACCCTCTAAACACAGTATTTATAGGTATTTAAAATGATACAGTATCATTTATCAACATTTTACTTGTCAAATTGCAGCCTGTGTGAAAATGGAGAACTGACCTGTTCCACGGATTGTGGTAAATCTATTTTGGTCCAACCAAAAATAAAAAATAAGTACGAATTGATGTGAATACAGTAAAGGTTTCAAAACTGTTTTGATTTGAACATTTTCTGGACTGTACACTTGCCCAATGTGTCTTGAATGATTTCATTAGGATGCAGGAATGGGAAGGTTTGCGTGCACTGCTCAGAGCACCCGATTCAGACGGCTCAGAAAACATGTGCGAGTCTCAGCAAACCACTGGTAAGTCTAAGGGTGATGATTTTATGAATAGCTACCTGTGTTATTCATTTACCATCAAAAAAGATTCATATTATTTTATAGCGTGAGACATATTTTTTGGTGATACACTCCAGAGCAGTTACAACTACTACTTATTTTAACTTTTGTGTAGTTATTCTGTGGCTAAATTGGAGCTCTAACACAACAAAAACCAGTTTAATTAGTTGCGAATTGCTAATTAGTCATTTTCTGCTTTCATGTCCAGTTTGCCATCATAGCTTGTGAGAGTGGCTGTTACTGCCCACATGATCAATATGAAGATCACCATGGAAACTGTGTATCACGGGACGACTGCACCTGTGTGTACAGTGGGAAAGTCTTCAGGGCAGGAGAGACTGTTAAAACCAACTGTAAAAAATGGTAACGCTACTTTACCGGTTCAGTCGCAAAGTTTTGTTTTTCTGTAAACTCAGTGTTATGACTTTATCTTACAGTGTCTGTGGTCAGGGTCAGTGGGACTGCAAAGACGAGCCGTGTCCTGGGACATGTCAAGTCTATGGAAATGGACATTATCAGACTTTTGACGCTAAATGGTATCGATTTAGTGGACACTGTCAGTATACACTTGTAGAGGTGAGACCCTCCCCACCAAAAAAGTGACATAAAAATACAATAGAAAGTGACAGAGTGCAGAAAGCTTGAATGTAATATGGATCTCTTTATAGCTGTGCTATTTACTGTAATTTGGCTCTTATGTCAGGATTACTGTGGAAATACAAAGGGCACGTTTTCTGTCAGAGTGGAGCGCGTACCCTGCTGTGAAAAGGTGCTCACCTGCTCTCACTCCATTGTCCTGGTCCTGCAGGTGAATGAATTATTATCTAACCATGTTATAATGTCAGTTTATTTATTTGCCTCCTTATCTTTTACTAATTTGATCAAATCCATCTTCTATTAACTGTAAAGACGACCTTCAGTAGAGGCAGTAATAGTGATCATTTTACACAGTCAAATAATATGGATTGTAATTCGTTTGCTTTGACCCAACAAGGGCAAAGTCACCGTGACTTTGAGTGACATGAAGGTGACCAAAAACCTACAACAAGACTCTACAATGCAGGAAAATTCACTTTACAGTATCGACACTGTGGGACTCTACATCATAGTGTCAGTGCCGAGCAGCGGGATCACTCTCATCTGGGACAAACACACACGGCTCACCATAAAGCTGCATGAAAACTGGAGGGTGAGGAATTATTATAAGATTTATATTCGTACAATGGAAAAATGCTGGAAAGTGCTTTTTTAAAAGCAGATTTTATACAATTTCACATTCTATTATCATAAAACCCATACTTATAATTATTAAAACTGAAGAAAAAAACCTCACCTGCAGAGCAAAGTTTGCGGCCTGTGTGGGAATTTTGACTCCAATGAGATGAACGACCTGCAGATAAGTGGCTCAGCAGGTAAATCAGTTTTCTCTCTGTTTTTATCATAAATAAAATAAAATAAAAATAAATACATTTTTAAAAAATCTGTTTTCAGTGGGATCCAGTCCGATGGCCTTTGGAAACAGCTGGAAGGCAGCCACTCCTCCTTGTTCTGATGTAACTGCTGATATATTTCCATGTGATCGCAACTCCTACTGCTCAGCCTGGGCCCAGCGGCGCTGTATGATTATTAAAGGAGACACTTTCAAAGACTGCCACATAAAAGTATGCATTTTTTTAAAAATAGAATTTCTATAACATCAACATCCTGCAAAATGCATTGGTATAAAGTTAAAGAACTTAGATCTTATGGGTCATTTATTAGAATTTGCCCATTAAAAACCCCACTGTTGATGTTCTCAAATCCCCAGGTGAACCCAGATCCTTACTATCAGGCTTGCTTGCTTGAGTCCTGCTCCTGTGAGTTTGAAGGGAAGTTCCTGGGCTACTGCACAGCTGTGGCAGCTTATGCAGAGGCCTGCAGTGACCAGGATGTCTGTGTAAAGTGGAGAACACCTGACCTGTGTCGTAAGTTAGGACCATTTTTCTTTACTTATTGTATGTCTAAATAACAGTTAAAGCTGCATTTTTATGTCATTACTTGAGAGACAGCTGTAAGACTTCGTTTGTAAAGAATGAATATTATAGCGCATCTATTCCAATTAACAATTAAAAAGTATATAATATTATATAATATGTGTTGTGTTATGCAATAACTTATGTTATTATTCTTTTACTGTGACATATTAGCAATTTACTGCGACTACTATAACAAGCCGGGACAGAATGTGTGGCATTATGAAGTCTGTGGTAAAATGAGAAGTTGCGGCAAAAGAAATGACATCGCTTACAAGCTTGAAGGTAACGTGACGTAACATATGTCAATAAAAAGCATGTTTGGGAATTATACATGGTATGCAGTAGTGGATCTTCAAATGATGGTGAGCAGCTGGGTTTGGTTGTGACTGGTATTGATGTACAGGCTCAGAAATGAGTTTAAGACGAAATCTGATACAAGCTGATTTTGTATCAGAGGGAAATGCATGTCTTTCCGTGGACAGCACAGTATTGACAGATAAAAGGTTTCTCTGCTGTTTGTTGTGGGATCCATCAGGTTTCCAACTCTCTTCTGTTCACTTGGTAATATTATTACAATGCATAACATCTGTTAGGGTACTTGGGTCTAGTGACCCAGTGGTGTTGATTTTGTTTGTTTATATGCTGTGACTTAGGCTACGTTCACACTGCAGGCGAAAGTGCATCAAATCCAATTTTTTTGACCCTATGCGACCCATATCCGATCTTGGTGTGACAGTGTGAACGGCACAAATCCGATATTTTCAAATCCGATCTGGGTCACTTTCGTATGTGGTACTGGAGCACGTTTGCTGTCGCATTTTATTTGTAGTGTGAACGAGCAGACAAAAAAATCGGATTTGATCAAAAAATCGGAATTGAGCATTAAGACCTGCAGTGTGAACATAGCCTTAGTGTGTGTCTGGTTTGCTTCCCTTGTCTCGTTAGGTCTGATTTGTCCCAGCTGTGTTTCCCTCCTGTCTCCCGTTTCCCGATTGCTCCCTCTGTGTTTTCCTTAGTCTGTGTTGTGATCTTCCTCATCCTACCCTGTGTGTTCTGTCTGCCAGCCTGTTTAGTTATAGTGTGTTCAGCAATAAAGTGGTGTTGAGTGCACTTTTTTGTCTCCTGGAGTTTGCACATTGTGTCCTGCCTGCCACACAGTACATGACAACATCTCCTTTCATTTCTATGTTGATGACTTACAGCTACACCTACCTACTAAAATTCCAGGATTCCCTACAAACTCTCTTGGGTTGTGTTGAAGATGTTTAATGTCAAATACCAAATAACTTCCTCCAATTAAAGGATAAACTGAGGTTACCATTTTTGGTGCATCCAAAGTGTTTTTGCTGGTAATTTAGTTTATTAGCTTTGCTTTGACAAATTAATTCTGTGGTCAAAATGAGCCACTATCGGGTAAGAACCAAAATCCAATCATTTTTTTCTTTCCATAATGTGGGAAAACTCATTTATGCCTTTATTAATTAATGTCTGGATAATTCTAACTCCCTAATCCTATTTATCTTCCCTTCTGTTAGCATGTGACAGTGCGGACTGGTGCTAACAAACATGAGCCTGTCACTTGATTCCTGGCATCTTGTTCCTTTTAGAAGTCAGTTTAAGATTTTCCTGACAGTTTAAAGGCTCCTAATGGGCAGACCTCAGCTTATATTAGCAGTCTTATTTATTTACATTCAGCTCCCAGGTCTCTCCAGTCGACTAATAAAGAGATCTTACGTGGCTCAAGGTCACTCCTCAAACAAACCAGTGATTGACTAATTTACTAGATTAAATTTATCAGTCCACCTGT
Source organism: Neolamprologus brichardi (assembly GCF_056152115.1). Taxonomy (NCBI): domain Eukaryota; kingdom Metazoa; phylum Chordata; class Actinopteri; order Cichliformes; family Cichlidae; genus Neolamprologus; species Neolamprologus brichardi. The sequence continues at coordinate 4,719,765 of NC_142120.1, read as the reverse complement.
TAAAAACAAGAACAAGAAAAACAATACCACAACAACAGCACTCTATGTTCTATAGCATTTAGGTGTAAGCTAATTATTTTTTCTTTCTCCTATTGGCAAAGGCTGTTATCCTAGATGTCCAAATGAAGCGCCATACTATGATCATAATACTGGTGAATGCACTACAGTGAGCAACTGCTCTTGTTATTTCAATGCCACCGTTGTTCACCCAGGACAGTTGGTCATGCTGAACTCTTCTGCATGGTGAGTGTACACATTGTGTACATTTTAGTGTGACTAGACACACAACTGCTTTGCCAGACATTACATTAACAATTACATTGACACCTGGTAACTTCAGTCTTTTATTTTATCCAGCCGCTGCGAAAATGGAGCGATTAATTGTCGTAAGTAAGAATTTTATTCGTGCATAACTTGTTACTAAATTAATTAATTTTTTTCTGACTATCCTAAATTACGTTTTCCACACAGACAGACCACCTCCCTCTACAAATACACCTGCCAACACATCTACAAATGTGAAAACAACGGCTTTAATCACCAGTGAAACATCCGTGCATTTAAAGACAACCACACCAGTGATACCCACTAACAATTTTCCAGTTACCACTGAAACATGGTCCACCATCACCTTCACACTCACTGCTACAACAGGTGCAGCGACCTCTCTAACTCCTCTATCTCCAGCAACTGGAACAGAGAGAGGTACCACTAAAACATGGTCAACAATTTCCACCTTTGTACCACTGACTTCAGCTATTTCACCTACTACCAAAAAGTTGTTAACAATGCCCACTACAAACTCCACAGTGACAACTAACACTACTTCAGCTACTAAAACCCGCTCAACTTTGCCAACTACCACCCCTACAAGCTTGACGACCACTGAAAACGTATCAACAATGTCTTCCACGACCACTGTGCCAATGATCACCTCAGCTGCAACTTCAACGTCAGAACTTCCAAAAGAAACCAACACAACAGCCACTACAAGCTCCCGAATCACATCATCTACAACTAGAATGAGCTCCACGTCTTCAGTGGCAGCAGCTACCACAGACTCCAGGAGTTCAAAAGGACCAACCACTGTTGGCGCAGGATCAACACAAACAAAAAGCTCCACATCGCAGGGTAACTTTTCAGCTCATGTTTTAACTTTTCGGCGATTCAAACTGTCGCTTCCCTAAGTGATTGAAGCTAATTTTCAAAGTGTTCTCTGTTTGCTTTCTTCTCCAACTGTGTCTACACGTTACCAGTGTGTGAATGTGTAGACTTCAAGAAGAATAAACGCTGGGCTTGCAGTGAGACATGGACAGAGGACTGCTACCATAAGACTTGTGTCAGTGGGAAGATTGTATTGACCCCAGTAACTTGTCCAGAGCCCAAAATTCCCACCTGTCCCAGAGACCAGATCACAAAGGTCTCTGAAGGATGCTGTGAAACATGGAAGTGTGACTGTAAGTGTATCTTAGTCTGTCGTTATAACTATGATTACTTTTTTATTGTTTAGTCTGCTTCTTTGCAAAACATCAGGACGTCTTACTGAATCAGTGTGCTCAGTGTAGTGGATCATTTCAAGCTGAGGTATCTGCTGGATACTATTAATAGTATACAACCACCCACATAGGAGCTCTTTCATTGATTGGCTCTTGTTAACATCAACATTCAGACCTCTTTGGTCTTACATATTTGACCAGATGATGGTACTAGAGGAAACATTCAGTGATCATCACAGTAGTAGTTTCAATCTATCCAAAGTGGCTTATATGTGTTCGTCCTGATTCGTGATTTGAGGTGAAAGACAAACGACTTGAGGTCCATTTATTTAAACACATATATGTGGGAAGCCGAGCACGATCACCCAAATAGCATCGATCTTCTCAGAACAATAAACGAGCAGTCGTATTTATAACATCAGGGTATCAGGAAATATAACGCCCCTTGTGCGTCGAAGCAGATAGATAAAATGCATCAGTTCCAGTAATCCCAAGCTTGGACACATTAAAAAAAAAACAGTTCCTTCCTCTGTTCCTCCGCCACCGCCAGATGCTTCCTCTTATTTCATTTACTGCACTTCACTTATCTGTGGAACTAAACTGTCACGTATGCAGGTAAAACAACTTCGCAGTTTCGAGCAAAACAAGTCTAGATACTGTGTATATACAGGCAACCTATGTGTCTTGACCTCAGTGCATGACCTCACTCGACAAACAAAGGCTGTATCCCAATTCAGGGTCTGCAGCCTTAAAGGCCGCATTTTAAGGCCGATTACGTCACCGCGACGCGACGAAGGCTGTCCCAATTCGAAGGCTGCTCGAAATGCGGCCCTCAAATGCGTCCTTCGTTTCCCTGAATTTTAAGGACGTGGCGGTGTAGACTTCGTGGCCCAACATATCCCAGAATGCATAGCGTGGTGGTGGGTGTGGATAATTTTGCCGAAAAAAACGGCGGATGAGGGGCGCCCGAAAAGTAAACTTTAAGTAAGTACTGAATATTATGTCACTTATTTATGTGCAAATGTTTAATAACAAAGAACATTAAAACATTACTGCTGGCCACATGTCGGCAAAGTTATGAGACATTAGTGACGTTTGTACTAACTTGGTTTTAAAGCCTTTACTTTAAAATATTCTGTCAAACAATGCTGTATGAAATGTTTCCAGCTGTTAGTATCATGGTTGCTAGGCAACCTGGGCAGCGCAACGGAGGCTAGACCGTCTCATTTCACAAGCCTCGCACTTCCGGCCTTAGCGGTCTTTAAGTACGCGGCCCTTGAGGATCGTTGAGGCTGCGTACTTTAACGCTGCAGACCCTGAATTGGGATACAACCAAAGACATTCTAGAAGTATACTTCCTGACTCCGTTTGAGTCATCTGTTACCAGGCAGACTCCAATGCAGCAGGCTGCTGAGTGCACACAGGCCTCTATTCTGTTTACAGGTTATATGTGGTGTATTGTATTGTAAGCATGTATGCAATCCTTTCATTAGCTCGATAGATTTTCCAATTGATCGGCCAGACGTCGCGCTGACCAAAGCTTCAGACCATTATCAATTAACTGACCGAGCTACAACCCTTTAACCTCTTAAGCCCCAACGCCCCCTGATACGGGGGCAAAAGGCAGGAGATCAGTTAGGCTTGGGGTTTAAGAGGTTAATTAGCACAAAAATGCAATATGTGTATAACATGATTACAGTTGCACCTGCAATGAAAGATTATTATGTAATTATGCTCACACCTGAAATACAAACTTTAATGTAACATCAACAGCTTCAATAAATGCTCTGATGAAATGATAATGATAAATGATAAGTAATACAACAGTAATGATAATGGTTATGAATAGTAACAGTAAAGTAATATTCTAATCTCCACATGTTCCATGCATAGATGGACTAAAATCGTATTTTTTCCTGTATTAATTCCAGGCCAATGTGAGCTGTATGGGGATCCCCACTACATCTCTTTCCAAGGAGTAGACTTTGATTTCCTGAATCAAGGCACCTATATATTGATGGAGGAGCAGTCACCACGCCATAATCTGACCATTGTTGTGGACAACTTCCATTGCGTGCCGGGTTTCTATGGCTCCTGTGTTAAAGGCATCATCCTGAAATATCAGAACAATGTGGCTACACTGACTATCGTTCCACATTTGTTTTCAGTACAAGTAGGATATATTACAGTGCTCTTTTATTTATACTTGTTGCCGCCATGAATCCTCATATTTATTACTGCTGCTGATAATCAGAAGTTATCTGTATGACTGTTTTCAAGTTGTTTTGTTCTAGTTTTATTGTTTGACCCTGATCCAATCTGGCTTAGGCCACGCTAAACAACGTGATCATACAGCCACCGTATGAAGAGCATGGTTTCAGGTTCGAAACCACATGGTACAAGATGGTTATTCACCTCCCAGAGATCCGCTCTTTTGTCTCCCTCACTCCATTTTACACCCTGGTGGTCAGTCTGGCCATGGAACACTTCCTCCAAAACACCCAGGGGCAATGTGGTGAGTATAATGAAAATACTGTAAATTTTCTGTCATTTAATTGTTTTTCTGTTAAATAATTAATGTGATATAAATGGCCATTGGAGAGGCCCTCTGGCCTTGACACCCCTGGTCTAGTGTGGCATTATTAAGTGTTTTGTGTTTGTGTTTGTGCACGTGCATGCATGTGTGTAGCGTGACCTATCAGACAGTCTCAATTTAAAGCTTATTTTTTTCACAGTGGCAAAGAAAACAAACATGTTGCCCAATAAGGACTCAAGCTGTTCTCAGCACAAGCCTACAAGGGACAACAAATATCATCTGCAGTGTATGAGTGTCTATTAGAAGTCTCCTGTCACATCTTCATGCTCACGTCTTAATTGCCCCTCCAGGTGTGTGTGGTGGAGCATCGTGTATTCGTAAAGGAGGGCAGATAGAGGAGGACAGCTGCTGTGATAAGACGAGCTATGACTGGGTGTATCCGGATCCTCTGAAGCCAGCAGATGTTTTTGCACCAAGGGATGTCCCCTGTCATTCTAAGCAGACTTTCGTACCCACTAACAGACCACCCACCTGCTTTCCGAGCCCACTATGTGAGCTCCTACATGATGCGTAAGCTACTTAAAATAATATACACTTCCAGCCAGGGAGTTGGTTTTAAAACTTAAATTAAAACGTGAGCTTGAATTACCCACAATACAGCAGACAGCAGTTGATTTTTTAGACTAAAATAGTCACAAAGAGTAGCATAGTGATGTCCAAAAAGAGAATTTGTATAACGTTACAACTGAATATACTTGATAGGATATAAAACATAAATACTTCCTCCACCACTGAGCCTTTGTGCAGAAAGGCAAAGTTAACAAAATTAGGTACAATTCCTATGGTACATGAATTCATTTATTTAAATTGTAATAGTGCACTTTTTTCACTTGTTTTCAGCTGCTGTACAGTAGTTCAGTCAAAGGAGCTTGCAAAGAAAAGCGTCTGGATTTCTTTAAGTTGCTTGAAGACGTTTAACCTCTCATCCGAGAAGCTTCTTCAGTTCTAAGGTCAAATGGTGGAGAGTCCCAGATATAAACCTAGTGGGAGTATCCCCCCATCTATGTCCACTGTGAGCGACCATCTTTGAACTAGAGGCGGTGGTTTATGACACCAACTCTCTGCCATCTATAATCCAGTTTTGAGATCCCTCCCCAGACGCCTTAACGCCCACTCACACCCTGGGCCATCTGACCTCAGGAAAACATGATAAGGTGGGGCCAGGTTTCACAATGAGCTCACCCGAAACTCTGGCTGATTGGGACCCACACCCAGTTCCACACCTTGGCTCAGGCGATTAGAGGATCATCAGGGGGTCCTTTTGTCCCTCTGTGGGGGGAAACTCCCACTAGGTTTAAATCTGGGACTCTCCACCATTTGACCTTAGAACTGAAGAGGCTTCTCGGATGAGAGGTGAAACGTCTTCAAGTAACTTAAAGAAGTCCAGACGCTTTTCTTTGCAAGCTCCTTTGACTACGATGACCTGGATGACTGAGAACCTTCACAGACATACAGTAGTTCAGTGTTTCCCAACCTTTTGGAGCCACGGCACATATTTTACATGAGGAAAATCACACGGCACACCATCAAACACACTTTTTCTTGTAAAATATTTATCTATTGCCATTATGCCCGGCGTTGTCTCGCTCACAGAATGACTATAATGTAATTTCTTTTTGTCTTCTCCTGTTTTACTGGCAGCTGGCAAGCCATTTAATTAGAGCAGGTAGTTTTACTGCCCTCTAGTGGAAGAGAATGTAATTGTTCTGCCAGTTACTCACGCGAATCGCTTAAAGTACTAATCAGGCGGAAACAGATAATCTTCCACGACACACCTGATCATTTCTCACGGCAGCACAGTGGCCGGGAAACACTGCAGTAGGTTCCACGATAGTGTGTTCTTCATCAAACAGCTTACAATTAAGATGCAATCAATTCTGTTTCTTCAGAGTCTTTGAAACTTGCAGCAAGTACGTAAATCTAACCTTTAAAAAGAAGAACTGTGAGTTTGATTCATGCGGAAACCCAAATGCTTCTTGCTCTGCTCTCGAACAAACTGCTGAGGAGTGTAAACACGCTGGTTTCTGCGTTGACTGGAGAAGACTAACTAATGGAAGCTGTGGTATGTAGCATTGTTCTTAGCATTCACTTTCTACAACAAAGTCACCAAACCAGTAATAAAATAATGTCTTTGAGGAGTTTGCACATTTTTTTTATTCTGTGTCTATCTGACTTGACTGTAGTGGTTTTTGCTTCATTTTTTTTTCTTGAAATTGATGTTTCAGCTGTGCCATGTCCAGGCGGACTGGTTTACAGAGAATGTCATAACAAGCATGATGACTTCTGCTATGGAGGGTTTGAAGGCTTTACTTTTTCTAATGATACACTTATTTTTATTAACACCATACCTAATCCAGTGTTGGTTTGTAAGTTACTAAAAGTTTCACTTTTCCTATTGCTGTTTCGGTTTGGCTGCTCAGAGTGCCTCATCCAGGGACTTCCCTTGAAATGAACACTGGGGGTTGTTTCTGTCCCAGAAACCTGTTTAGAGCTGGAACTCATTCACACATATGTGTGGCTGACTGTGCCTGTGAGTAAAATGGTCTACAAGAGTGATAATGAGATGAGATGATTTTAGTTTAGGTATGTTTGAAGTGGAAATAAGTGAATTTTTTTTTCCTTTACAGACTGCAAAGGACCAAGAGGAGAGCCTAAACTAGTGGGCACATTTTCCTCATAAAAAACAGACTACTTCTGACTCTAGATTAGATTTGAGATTCAAATGTATGTATGTACCCCTCTTCCAGCCCGGTGAGGTGTGGGTGTCCAACTGCAACCTGTGTACATGTAATAACCAGACTCGGACTGAGGAGTGTTTTCCAAAACCTCCTAAGCCAGTTCCTCTGTGCGGCCCCAGCGAAGTTTTGGTAACCACCTCGTGCTGTGGTGATCAGATGTGTGGTAAGAATGAGCATTTCATCATTTTTCACCATCATGTTTAAGTAGTTTCCATTTCATTCAATCCAGTTTATGCAATAGCTTTTTTAAAATTCTGGTATATGGAGTGAACAACATAAAATTATGTTGTGAAAAAAGATTGAACAAAGACGAACATGTTTTAATTTTTTTTATACACCTTTAGGATTCTTTCTTTGCCAAAAGCTCAAAATGCTCTCCACTAGTCTTGTGAGATGTTTCCATATATTGGCGAACAGTAAAGTCATGGGTAGGGATGGGTATCAAAACCCGGTTGTTGCTGAGAACCGGTTCCCACTGTTTCAATCCCTTGGAATTGTTTGCCATTTTTGCAAACGATTCCCTTATCGATTCCAGTCGCCACGAATGACGTCACCACGTTGCGGAGCGTCGCTTACCTGGCAGGAAACACGGCGCCTAAGCGGCTCAAACGCTCAAAAGTTTGATTATACTTTACGAGAACGGATGACGACAGGGCAACTTAGATAGTAGATATTTAATTTAAGGGAGGAAACACTACGAATATGCAAAAGCATTTGCTCACAAAACACACGATGACCTTAAATGAATGTCGTGTTTTTAATTCCACTCCGGACTCGTGAATCTCAACCCAGCAGCAGCGGTAACGTTTGCACGTCCTCTCCCGTTAATGCGGCAGGTAAATAACCAACTAACAGTGCATATTATGTTAGCGCGATCTGCCTTATTACAAAACCTGCCATTACTGTGCGTTTAGGTGATCATGATGAGAGAGACAGAGTCTGGCTCAGATGCTGGCAGTTCTCGCTGCAGTCTACCGGTAGCGTCTCCTTTCAGGCCGGGATAGACGAATGTCACCGAGCAGTGACTAAGTTTGTGGTAAAAGGCTTGAACCCATTTGCCACAGCAGATGCCCCCGATTTTCAGTAAGTGAATGTGTTTAATTGTAGGCAGGGACATTACTGGATATTCTTCTGTAATTGTAATTATTGCTACAGAAGAATATTTATTTTATTATTTTATATTTACAATTTTTTTTTCCTGGGGACCCTGTGACACCCCATTGAAGAGCCGTAGGCTGTGGATCTCTAAAGATCTCACTGTTGGGTTTGTAAGGCCATGTTACTCCTAAATTTCTATCTTGTTCAAAGAGAAGATATAAAACAAAGTTCTAAGCTAATCGACCTTAGAATCGATAAGAGAACCGATAAAGAATCGAATCGGAATCGTGAAAATCTTATCAATACCTATCCCTCGTCATGGGGAGGCAAATTACAGTGGGTGATGAATTTGCAGGGGTATAGAGTATCAAACACCACAGTTCAGGTTGCATTGGCTGAATGGTTGTCTCTGAGACGCTCAAGTAAAACTCCTTGGTGACAGTCTGACCCTGGAGGTTGAAAACAATGCTGTGAATAAAACAAAAATGTGCCTTCTTTTGGCTGTGCTCCTCTTCTGGTGCACTGTCCTGTCTCTTGGAAACCACTGTTGTGCAAGTGGCCTTAAAAGACTTCTTTGCAGTGACTTGAACATCTCAGTAGTTAGTAATTTACAGTAGTTTTCAACCTTTCTATGTCAGTTTGGCTCAACCTAACTGGATGTAAAAGTTGGCGTTTTATTTTTCAGTTGAGAAGACGTGCACTTATAATGACCAGACATACAAGGTATGTTGTGTCTATTTACTTGCCTCTCCCTTACACACAGGTGAGAATTTGATTTGGAAAAAATAAATGAGCAGTTTTATGTCATGTTTTCCGTGCTGTGTGTGTAGGTGGGGGACACATGGACAGATGCTGCCCATCCCTGCATGTCATTCAGTTGCAGCAAGGAGGGTGTTCTGACTGAGACTAAAGTCTGTCTGGATGAAAGCTGTCCTGAGGTAGAAACACTCACAATCAAAAAGCTTGCAGTTTTCATATGATTTTTTTTCCAAAAGTGTTTTTGCTTTATATATATATATATATATATATATATATATATATATATATATATATATATATATATATATATATATATATATATATATATATATATATATATCTTTTCTTCTAAAGTTCTTTATCCTGATGGTAGTGCCTCTTATCACAAAAAAGCTTTATGGCACATTTCAATTTATTTTGCAGTTGATCTGATGTAGCAAAGAGGTAATACAGGGCCAACAGAGAAACCGCAGACATTATGGGCATAGCTACTGTCACATCTCCCATTGGTTTCCTGTTTTGAAACCTTCAGTTAAACATTTCCACCACTAACATCTTGGTTGCGAAGTCTGCTTGTGACTAAGAAACAACATGCTAACTAGCTAATGATTGTGATTGACAGCTCATTAGCCAATGAGCATTCAATTGCGGGGTGGCTGTAGCTCAGGTGGCAGAGCGGATCACCCACTAACCATGGGATACTAACCCCATGTTGCTCTCCAATGCGTCCATCGGAGTGTGAATGTGTATGAATGTTAGATACTTAGCACTTAAGCTTAGAAGTGCTTGTGTGAATGGGTGTGATTGGGTGAATGAATTAGCTGTATAAAGCTGTATAAAGCGCTTTGAGTGCTCGGACAGAGTAGAAAAGCGCTATATAAGAACCAGTCCATTTACCATTTACCAATTACATACTAGCAATAATCTTTAATTTTTAAACATTTTCTGGCAGTTTTACAAAAAAAAGACTTCACCTTTTATTCAGTATGACCAAAAACAAGTGACTGAGCCCAGAAACTCAACAGCAAAGTGTTGACAAAAGTCAAGAAAGAAAGCTGTTTTTCCATAGACTTCTATAGCACTATTGCCATCTGGTGGCCTTCAGATAGAAAGCCGATTTAAATCAATGTTTTCTTAACCCAGAAACTTTATTCACATTTGAGACTATCTATGTCAGGAACAAATTAGATGTGACGAGAAATGGGGGAAGCAAAACTAAACACACTGAAAACAGGACGCAAGACTGTCAAAATAAAACAGCAAGCACATTAAGACATAGACACACGGCTTGACACTGGGGTCGGGGAAGAAAAAGACACGGATGCACATGACAGAGAAGACAAGGAATGAAACACATTCCTGGGGGAAGATGGGAACAGAAGAGGGAGACAAAATACACACACATGATGACCTGTTACAAATGTCTATTAATCGTCTAGAAAAAAGGAAAAGATTTAACCATGCCAATTGATTTTTTTCTTCTCTAGGAGGACAGAATTTGGGATGACAAACATTGCTGCTTTACATGTAAGAAAAGTCAGAAGTAACAAAATAGAGTAGTTATTTGTAATTGCTATATTTGCAAAAAACACTATTGTGCATTTGTGAGTTTGCTAACTTACAAAGAATCAAACATAATTTTTATGGCAAATTCATTTTAATTGAGAGAGACAGAATATCAACCAGAAATTTGGAAAAAAAAGTATTACATAAAAGTTTTGCTTGGTCTGCATGTCGCAGAGTAAAATAATTATTTCTTTAATTTTATTTAATACACATCTCAGGAGGCATTTTGGACCACTCCTCTGTACAGAAATGCTCCAAATCCCTTAGATTTCATGGCCACTGCTTGGCTGCTTTTTCCATAGGACAGGGGGCTGGAAGCACTTCTTTGTTGCCCTGGTGGTATGTTGTTTTTTTTTGTTTTTTGTCATTGTCATGCTGCAAGATCCATACATGACCCATTGTCAGTGTTCTGGCTGAAGGAAGGAGGTTCTTGTGTCCAAGATTTACATGGACCTGTCCATTGGTCCATTGGGAATCATCTTCTACCGTCAAGCAGAAAACCAGCCCAAAAGCATAATGTTTCAACCTCCATGCTTGGCTGTGGGGATGCTGTTCTTTGAGTCACACTCAGCATTTCCCTTCCTCCAAACACAGCAACACTTACTTCCAAGCCTTCCCTAACACATTTATTTGTTTACTGGCAAACAGAAGATGGGGCTGTGCATTTGCCCCCAGGTACATCTCTTTGGTCTTGCCCGTGGTGGTGAAGAGGTTTGAATAGAAGAACGTTATTCTGTGGCCAGATATGCTTTCTACACATAACAAGCTGAGCTCAGGAGGAACGTTTTTACAAAAGTCAATAGAGAAAGCTGTTTTTCCATAGACCTTTATAGCCTTGCAAGTCCCTTTGCAGCCATCTAGTGGCTTTCAGATAGAATGCAGTTTTAGGCACTGCCACATAGGCTTCATTTTTGTTTCTTCCATTGTTCCAATCCAGAAGCTTCTTTAATTGATTGATTGTAATCTGTGTGTCACATGGACACACAGCCAATCTGTGGCGTTGTAGGATATCAAATTACTATTTCACTTAATGACATGCATCTCAGTTTACAACTTCTATGAAATGCTGTTTTTCTGATATTTTTTTCTCTCTCAATTAGAATCAAATTACCATAAAAACCAGAGAAAGTCAGGAAACTTTCAAATTCAGCAGCTGATCAAGTAATTATTTCGTCCACTATGTCTTTCCACCCCAGGCAACCAAACATGCATTCCCAGGGTCTCCAGTGTCAACATCACCATTGATAACTGTACCACAGTCATACAGATGCCTGTCTGTCAGGGACAGTGTACATCTCAGCCAAGGTGAGACTGTTTAGTGTCCATAATGAGGACTCAAAAGTCCCCTCCTGTATTTTCTGTCATCATAAATCCAATTTACTCTCCTCTTCTCCCATTTTTCGCCTTTCCCCACAGAGTTGTGTTACAGGGTGACCTGCTAGTCCAGCAGGAGAGCAGATGCTGTCAGGAAGACCTCTCAGAATGGAGATCACTGACCCTGCGTTGCTTTGACCTTACTGCCAGATATTACACCTACAATCATGTCACTAGTTGTGTGTGCAGAATTTGTAGCAAATAGCTGAAAAATGCAGCAACAAATAAAGCTGAAACCTATAGATTCACCATCAAAAATCAAAGGCATCAATTAAAAATCATTGATGTAAACAACTGTTAAATCAGTTGTCTGTCAAGTTGAATTATGCATGATCTTTAACCTGTCTAGTTTTCTTCCCTTTTTCCATTAAAACACAGTGCACCATTAGAAATGTGTCAGTTCAGATAACCATCATGCACCAGTCTTTCAGTCCAATACAAACTTGGACTGTGTGAGTCTTTCATGAAAATGAACCATACTCTTTTTAAACCTGATATCTATAGACTGTTAATGTAATGGATACAGCCCTGAGAAATGTTCAGTTAGATCAACATTACGCAGGATTTCCTCATTTATCGCCCTGATAAAAACAGTTTTGTAAAGCATCAACGTAATGCAACCAAGTTTAGTTTGGTTTGGTTGCAGCACAACCAAACTAAGCTGTTACAATACACAACCAGCCAAATGAGAAACTTAAAAACAGCAATCCCACCAACTTGAAATTCGTTTGGCACCTCCTCATTATCAAATACCAAAGTTTACATGGCAATAAAATAACTGATGGAGTCTAAAAACAAAAAAATGGAAAAGCTTGTCTGCTATTATATAAAATAGTTAAAACCCAACACTGACAAAGTAGCCATTAAGTGGCAGAAATAATTAGTAATTGTTTTTGGTGGAAGTCTGACTGAAGACAGGTTTTCATATGAGACTCCAATTATCCTTGTACATAAGCCTTTCTGAGTCTACATCAAGTTCTGGCCAAAGCAACGGGTGATGATGCAACCTATATAGTAATGGTGGCCAATCACAAGCCTTGCTTCAGATTATATATGCAGTAATTTTCACTTGTTCTTTACATTTCCAACATAATTCTGAAATTGTTACACAAATTGTAGATGTAGATCCATCTTTACTTGAGAAACTTTCTCAGATGCTTAAAAAAAACCCTATCATGTTATTTATTAGTTTGAAAAATGTGCCTGTAGCTGCTTCTTTTGAGTACTAATTACTTTTTCAGCCTTTTGTTGCCTGTGGCAGCTTTGGAGATGTGTTGCTTCCATCCAATTATGTATTTTATATATATACATATTCATTAAATAGTAAAATGACTCTGTGTCAACATGGTTGTTGTGCTCTATTGAAAATAAAATATGGGTTCAAGATTTGAATGTCATTGCTTTTTTGGGGGGGAATTGGGTTAATACATACGTCAGAGTCTATCTACAGATCTGTATAACTGAATTAAAAAGCCTTGAATTTTTCATACATATAGATACAGATATATATATGTATATGTATATATATATATATGTATATATATATATATATATATATATATGTATGTATATATATATATATATATGTATGTATATATATATATATATATATTAGGGGTGCAACGATACACAAAATTCACGGTTCGGTTCGATACTTTGGTGTCACGGTTCGATATTTTTTCGATACAAAAAAAATGTTCATGCCTTTTTATTAATTTGTCATTTATTAAATTTTCACGGCACATTCTGCACCACATCTCTGTGCGTTCATCATTTGTTTGAAGCCAGCTCACCTCCTGCAACCACTTTTCCGAGAATACGCGCTTCTTTTGTGGTTCGGACTCCTTCTGACATTTCTTTGGAGGTGGAGGAACATCACAGTAATTGCTTAAAGGAGCTTCTTCGACATCTTTAAGAGTTCTAAACAAATGTCTGTCCTCCTCCTGAAAATCTTATGTACGCAAACACGCGTTGCAACTTCTTATCTTGTGCGGGTTTTTATTTTGACAGTGAATGCGCACCTGCGGACCACTTATGTGCAGCCCTGGTTATTTAGCTCGTCATATTGCAGCCACAGAAATTCTTTTGTCCATGAAACTATAAAGCTGCACTTTCTTTTTGCCTTATAGTCTGATTTGTCATAACCTTTCCGTTTCGTCACTTCTTCACCCTGACCTGTCTTATTTGGCTCAGCAGAACTAAAATATATATCCTGCTGCTTTTACACACGCACTAACATAACGCTCAGCGATTCTCTGCGCGATCAACCTCTCACATGTTTAAGCTGCAGGAGATTTCACTTGTCATGTTTGCATAGTAAGCTAACGATTGATAAGACGATGTCAGAGGAATTGGTGCGCAAATTATCATCACTCACCAATCAGTACTGTCGCTTTCTATACACAGTTCACGCGATTGCAAAGTGAAAGCAAAAAACAAGCGCAAATTCAAACGCGATTTCAGTATGTCACATATTGACAGTGGCCGATGCCAATGACATAATTACCCAGCTACATTTCCGAAAGAATGCAAAAGCATTGACATATATTTTTCCTTCCTACGATAGGCCGACGGGCAGGGCAGAGATAGATTTTGGTAGCCCGACTGGAAAAAAGCCCCAGGACGTCGGGCTAGCGATTTTGCGAGCCCTGTATCTGATTGAGGAATCACTCATCTTTGGAAAAGAGAGTTTATTATGGAGAAATGTCTCTTTCCAAAATAAAAGCTATACTATACGCTTCTTCTGGGCTATATTCTCAGCAGCACATTAAACATATCAGGTCCCCATAAGGAGAATCATGTGCTAACGGCTGTCTAAATGACTCGGGTAAAGTTTGTAGCATGCGTGCTTGTTTTTGTCTGCTTCCACTTGTCTTTGCACTAGGATGATGTCGGAGTAAATGTGCAGTCATATTGGTTGTGTTCCCACTAGTGCTGTCAGCGTTAATCTGAAATGACGTTAAGGTCACAACACGGCAAATCTCCGTTAACGAGCTACCGCGGATCGCCTCATGAGTGGGGCTGCAAGACGTCAACACATTAACGAGCTAACTGCGCTAACACACTAGTTCCCACCAATTGAGCATTGCTGGCACATCCAACATACTGTTTTACTTTTGTCCATGACACGCTTACCTTCAGGGTCATACATCACATGAAAACCAAAATAGTTCCAAACGCCAGATCTGAATGAGGGTGGGGGAGGTTCAATTTGCCATGTTGCAACGAGCTTAACTTCTGTCTAGCTAGCTTGCCCTGCGCTCAGTGAATCTGTGTTCGACTACTCCGCCTAGGCTGCACTGTCGAGCGCAGATCCACTGAGCGCTCAACACAGACAGCATCGTCAGAAGGAAAATTGATAAAATAAATTAAAAATGTTGTATTGTTCGATACATATGCGTACCGAACCGAAAGCACTGTATCGAACGGTTCGATATCGATACGAGTATCGTTGCACCCCTAATATATATATATATATATATATATATATATATATATATATATATATATATATATATATATATATATCTGTACTTTAAAAATACCAGAGAAACGGTATTCATCTGCAGGAGGAGACAATTTGATGGCCTTTACACTACAAGAGACAGCCAGCAGAGGGCATGCATATCACGCCATAATCCACACAACAGCACTTATGCATTGTATGGATTTATTTAAGCTAAAATTTCAAATAGGCAAATGTTTCTCTTCCTATGAGGATTAAAATCTGGTCAGAAATTTCCTAGAAATTATGCATTAGGATGCCAACTCATGGAACATAAATGTGTTCAGTAAATTAGAAAAATAAATGCTTTTAGGTTCACAATATTTCCATGTAATAGATCAGATGTGGCAACTTAGTCTGATGCTAGTTTAGTGCAAATTCTGTGCGAGTCTGGTCCTTATACTTTTCCATGCACAGAAAAGCTGTTTAAGCCAGAAAAAGTAACACGCACACAAGAAATATTGTGGAGAATTATTAGAATTAGAATAAGAATTATTGATATCTTACTCCAGTGTTTTTCTCTAATTTTTCTATGCAACTTTGCACTGTCCACTGCTGTAACAAAACAAATTCCCCAAGCGTGGGACTAATAAAGGTTATCTTATCTTATCTTATCTTAAAAGGTTTGGTGATCACCAGAATGATGGGTGTTTCATTGGGCATTTAATACAATATATCTGGGGTGCCACAAACATCATCAGATTGATTTTTGGATTGTTTGTGAATATAATGCAGACATGCATCATACTCACATTGCTCTTCTTTTGCAAGTGTGAGATCAGGCACGCTATTCAGTGTTTGCAAATTATGCAGATTCTTAGGGGTAGTATTGAATTAATGAACAGCAACTCCACTTACAGTTACTCATTAGAAAAGTTGTACTTAGTCGTATTTTCTCCATGTCTGATAAAACAGCAAAACAACAACAACTAAAAAACATTTTTTTGTAAAAACAAATCAACTTTTTACTTGCATTTTTGTAGCTAACAAGAGAAACAGCCAATGGAAACTATGGACAGTCCAGGAAACACAAAGGGAATAACATAATAAGGAGTTGCATATACAAAAAAACTTCAAAATAAATATGTATTACACCACTCATTTTATATTCCAATATGATTTAAGGATACATATAAATAACATACATATACATGTACTCCTTTCAGTGTTGTCATTGCTTTCTACTTATTTATATTATCTATATGGATTTATTTATAATAGGATAGGTATTATACTCCAAAACCCAATCGTATACCCAATTGGTATCACTCTTTGCCTTACCTAGTGTCTAGAGTTATATATTTTTTTTCCAAATTCCAACCCTAGCAGTCATCATTATTTATCACTATTTATTTCTTTATTACTATCAGCACTAGTAGAAACAGTATTAGTAGTAGTGATAGTGGATGTCGTATTACTGTTATTTTTTCAATGTCTCATTATCAATAATAATAATAATAATAATAATAATAATAATAATAATAATAATAATGTTGCTGTGATTATTATTTATTGATTATCCAGCATGTTACACATAAGGCAGCACCCCTCCCCCATCTAAAAAATAAAACATAATAAGAATCAATAAACTCAATTTACTTCTTTGGTTCTTCCTGTTTGTTTTAATTTTAAGCAACATGAATAAAACTCTTGGAAAAAGTAAAAATGTTGATGAAATATTCTTTTGTGAGACAGTATGATTACAGTACTTAATTTACTTTACACACACACACACACACACACACACACACACACACACACACACACACACACACACACACACAGTTTTGGAGAAATTTTGGTATCATTTTTGATGTAATTACTAGGTATTCAAGACATGTTATGCATCAACTTATTTTAAAGTGACTCAACCAATTTTTCAGCAAATGTCAGATTGCCGAAACTTCATAAAAGTTTGTAAAAGAAGGACATAACATCTTTAATTTAAATGTATTCAACTAAAGGTCAAGGGGGTCTACGTGGATGCTCAAATCTACGTGGATGTACTCAACTCTCAAAGAAGGAAGCAGTAACTGCTAGAAATGTTCTTGACCCAAGTAGGGGTGTAGTCTAGTTGAAAGGGTTAGGATTACTGAAGTATAGCTGCAACCATTTACGTACAAGCCCAGTTTAAATGTCACAATAAACAAATCAATCCTTGGACACTTCACATTTCTTTTACTTTTTTTATTCAAGGACTTTAAAATCACAATTTTACAAATGCATACATCTAGCATAAGACCAAGTGTGCATCTTATGGGTATTTGTCAGAACATTCACTTTTGGATGTGCAAGAAATACAATAATATCCATATTTCAGATACACAACGACAATGCAAGGCTAGACTTGTGAAACAACAGGCCCCAGGGCAATGAGTGTAGTAAAGGCTTTGCCAATCTCTAATTTCTTTAGGTAAATTCCCTAACTGAAAGTGATGACTATAAATGTGTCAGTTTTTGCAGGTGTTTGGTATCTTTTAGCTGAGCTCCATGACTGTCCATCAAGAAACTGCAACCTTCCTATTGTGTTTGAAAAGTGTTTGCGTGCACTGGGGAAACCTGATCATTAACATTTGCTGGATTTTGTTAGCAAGTACTAATTACCCAATAAATTATTTCACCTACAAAAAACTGACAGGAACGTCACATTTTTGAATGCCTGTTTTCTATGTGCATTGCATTTTATCAGCTATCATCATGCAGTAAGCTGGCTAACTCAACGCTAATATAATTGCTAGCAAAATCACTAATGACTATAAATATTAATTTGCTAACCTGCCAAATTTCTTTACTTGCAAATGTAACCCTTGACACTAAATTATATATAATTGCACAGCAAAGGGATATAACTGAAAATTGCTTACTATGGCAATAGCGGGAGCAATGGACAGCAGGAGCAGTTAGCGGCTGAATTGTAGCTTTGATATGCAGAATTTCTTCTTAGCTTTCTCATGGCTAACTTACATTGTTGCTATTATACTAATACTTTGGTGTAAGAAATATATGCTAGTGTCTCATGCACGATGGAGAAAACAAAGGTGCAGCATAACAGTGACAATTTCTTGTGACAATTTCTGCTAAAGCTAGCTTGCATACAGTGTGCAAACATGTTCTCTGGATAAATGCTAGCAAGGCAATTCTGTAGTTTACTTGATGACAGCAGATGTTATTTATAGCAATAGGTTTGGGATTTCTCACTCAGTCCTTATAAATCAAGCAATCTTGCTTTGCTGCTGTGGGTAGAGTTTCTTCCACCTGCCCCAGGCAGACAACATAGTAGAGGAAACTTCAACTCAGAGGTCAGCGAGTCTTCACTGGGAAAAAGACGTAATAGGGTAAGCGAGAGAACAATAAGATAGTTTGGCTTTTCTTGACGTGGTCAAGGGTGTAGCCCAGGTGAAAAGAGGTTACAGTTACAGGAAGTGATTGGAGGAGACATACATCTGTTTATGTGTAAAGTCAGTGGTTACTTTTACGTGGAGAGTGTGAACTATTCCAAATGAAATCAGTATAAAAAGAATTAGGTTGCTCCATATTCACAACAAACAAAAAATGAGGTGTACAGTTTGAAAACAATCGCACTTTCCAGGATCCCTGTTTTAATTTTTTCTCCCACTGTTTAAAGATTTGTTTTTTCTTTATTAATTGCATTTAATTGTTCTATATTTTTTCATCAAAAAATGCTGTGTGGGTAGTTTTGCCAATTTTAAGGGAAGACAAATCTATCTACAAAAATGATTTGGGGACAAGTAAATTAAATAAATCATTACATTTTATTTTATGTATTACATTTTGAAAACAGCACATGGAGAGTAGAGCAATTAATACTTACGATTAAGGTCAGCTGCGATCTCCAGGAAATGATTGTAAGTCAAAGTAACGTGCCCTTGAGTGATGGAAACGTGTGAGTGTATTATAGTGAGTGTGTGGTCCCTCAGGCAGTGTATGAGTGTAGACACAGCATATATAAGCCCTGTCCCAGGCTGACTGTGCATGCCTTCCTGGTTGCACCTGCAGCTTGGGAGCAACAGGCAGCAAGCATGACCTTACAGAGATGGTTGCTGGCTCTCTGCCTTTCCGTAGTTTCATTGGTTTTGGGGACCAGTGGCTCTGTGACACGTGAAACTCAGAAATGTAAGCATGCAAAATTTGTATACAAGTGCTAGATCTTGATTAATCTATAGCTTTTTAATTGATGCAAACTACTGACATAGTTAGGTGATGATGATGTTTGTGACATCCTCTAATATACTATATGATAAAAAAGGAAACACGGTTGGGTTTTCTAGTGCAGAGAAATTGCAGAGGTGGTAATCTCTGAAGAATGTCAGTATTTGTAGGTAGGGTAGTATTGCAAATCACAATTTTGTCAAGCATAACAGTGGTGCTACTTTTTAAATTCATATTTTTTGGCATAATAAAATGAGTGAAGTGATTTATTGCTTTATTATTGAGCTTCAGTAAATTCACACCTTTCTTGTGATCAGACATTTGCAGGACATACAGCAGTGGAGTCGTCAAACCTTTCCAAGGTTCAGGATTCTATGTGCATTCCAATTGTCCCTTCACCCTGACTCGGTTCACCCAGAATCGAGTTGAATGTGACATCTCTATACGTCGAGGGAACGACGGCCTAGTGGTGCAAGTCGAGATCATCATCAACAAAGTCACGACTATTCTGCAGAATGGAAGCATCCTGGTTGAGAACAAAAGGTTTGGACCCGGATCTAGACATTGCGTGTGTGTGAGAAATCGTGGCTACACAGAAGGCAAAAAAAGAACTCATGCCTGATGTGTTCATTCATAATATGATTTTGTGTCCATTTAAATATAATCATCTGCAAGTGTCAGTGTTAAACCTCAGTTTAAAGCTGTTATTATCTGCTTTTTGCATTGTTTCTTATCTGCTGTCTGAGACAAGAATATGTTTTCTCGGACGAACCTCTCAGGTTTTTTTCCCTCATGATAAAAGTATCCAACTGATTTTTATGTCCGAAGGAATAAAGGTAGCAAATGTGATGGCTGAATTTTCACAGGCTGCAAAATTGATGCCCCTGTATCTTTACAGTGTCTCCCTTCCATACGATCAGACCTACCAGCATATTTTTCGGTACGGCATCTACACTAAACTGAGGAGCTCATTGCTGCCTCTTTCCATAACCTGGCGCAGCGTACCTGGAGGAATAGACACTCTTTGGGTGAGAGCATTCATATTACTGCAGGAGAAATCCTAAATGCAGGTACATGGATTTAAACAATAAAAATCTTTATTACACCTAAAGTTGCTCAATGATCTCCTCTTCAGGTTGAGCTGGAGCAAGAGCTGAGCACCGACATGAGTGGACTGTGTGGAAAATACAATGTAACTGGTAAATAGATGGGTTTTTTTGTAATTTAAATAAGGCTAAAGGAAGCTGTGATGTTTACAAAAGCATTATGGATAGTATAAATAATTGGTATCAGTAACAGATGGTTTATTTGCACATCTGCTTGATTAAGAATGTATCTTTTTGTGAATTAAGGTGATGAGCAGGAGTTGATCAGAGAGAGCGTGCTCCCTGACGACACGTGTCAAACCAAAGATTCGATCCCAGCTCCTAATTCAGTAAGTTCTGCTGCTTTGCATTTTTGTCACCTGCTAAACCTGGAAAAAAAGCAGAAGAAATAAATCAGTTGACACTCCTGACTGTGTTTAATCATTGTATGCTTCAACTGGTGCATATGCTCAGATGGTTGCTCTGATGATATTTGCAGGTATGCAATGAAATATTTTCCAACATCAAAGACTCCCTGCAATCAAGATGGCCTCGTTACCTTCAGCTCTGCTACAAGAGCCTTTACAGCTATGAAAAAAATGAACACGTCCGTTGTTCTTTCTTCAAAGAGATTGCTTCACTTTGTGGGAAAACAAATGATTTTTGGAGCAAATGGACAACCGTAACCAAATGTGGTAGGTGATTTTTGTATTTTTTTCATTATCAGATCAGCTATTAAAAATAAATTCTTCTTTAAAAAGTGAATTACCTTGACTCAGCTTATATTTCCTTCAGTTATGAGTAGATGTAATTGTTTGTCTTTGTGGCTGCCTGCAGCTAAGCCAACTTGCCCTGGAGACTTGGTTTATAACGAAGAAGGTACTGCCTTTCTACCCAGCTGCTCCAACCCTAAATCCCAACTGACCAGCCAGGATATCACCGGCTCCTGTGTCTGCCCAGAGGGTGAGCACTGAATAGGAGAATTAATTTATGTGGCTTTATAATTTACCTGCATATTAAGGCTATACTTAACGTGCATGTAGGCAAGGTACTTAACAATCACTTGGATGGCTACCGCTGTGTGAGTCTGTCCCAATGCCCCTGTGTATTTGCTGGGAAAACCTATTCAACCGGAGAAACACGTAGCACCAAATGTCAGTCATGGTAAGTATTTCTATATATAGTGTGCGTGGTTTCATAGTTTCCATTGTGCATCACAAGATTTCATTTTTTCTTTAAACCTATCCCTAGCTTGTGTGAAGGTGGACGGTGGCGTTGCTCTGAGAACTTCTGTCCATCAAAATGTTTAATTGAAGGCCAGTTTGTGACAACATTTGATGGCAAGCAATATGTTGTGCCTGGTAAATGTACATACTTAGCATTTCAGGTAATTTGCCCTCCTCCATATTATGCAACATATACCTTACTTTGCCTGTTGTGCAATACTGACTGCTGTGTAATTTATTTATTGCAACATGCAGGGTTTCAACTGGACAGTAGTTATTCAGTTTTCTGAAAAGGATGCATCATTGAAAAACATTGTTCTCCAGGGTTATCAGGTACAGCTTGTCTTTGATCAATGATTTCAAAACAACTTGACATTTAAATAACATAAAAGATGTGAAAACTTAACTATAAATGCCCCTTTTTTATTTTCAGGAAAAGTATACATTCAAAGACGGTGTGGTTACATTTGGAGACCAAGAAATTACAGAATCTCAGAAGACTGGTAAATAGAAACCTTGTAATTCATACATTCCATAAGCCATTTGTTAACTCAATTACAAAGGCTCTTACTTATCACTTTCAGATTATGCAGAGGTGTTTTGGCAGTCCTCCATGTATGTACTAGTCGTAACATTGTCAGATATTAAGATCCAAGTCCAGATGTCACCTGAAATCCAGCTCTACATCGCTGCTCCTACAAAACACAAAGACATCATTTCAGGTTAGAAACAAAATGCCCAAAATCCATTTAACACTATCGTTGCTGGCATGTTCCGCTTTTACCAGTCAGTCTGTCGTTCAGGTCTTTGTGGCAACGACAACAGTGACAGCACAGATGACTTCACCAGCAGCGGTGGGATCATTGAGAATTCGGCTCAGCCTTTTGCTCTGTCCTGGAGTCTGGGCGCTTGTGCAGTGAACATACCCAGCACCTGCATCAACACTCACAATGGTACCACTTTCTATTTTAACTATGACAAAAACTGAAAAGACTGCAGTACAGAGATAGGATAATACTGAATTATAAATTCACCTTGACATCTGGCTGGATCATGACGTTGACCCTTGATTTCATAGATAGATAGAGACAATATAAATCGTTTGTTTTGTTCTTTCAGAAATATTTGCTGACGAAAAGTGCTCTGTGCTGACTGACCCAACTGGAATATTTGCTAAGTGCCATCGCCACTTACCACCTGATCAGTACCACACAGTAAGCATAACTATTGAGTTATAAGCATGTTTCCATAAGTTTATTTGACTTATTAATGTTAAGATGACTTTTGTTGGCAGGCCTGTATTCAAAGAACCTGTAATTGTGGCAGCAATGTGCAGAGGTGCTTGTGCATTGCTTTAGCCAGCTACGCAAAAGCTTGTGCAAGTCTGGGGTTTTTTGTTGGTAACTGGAGGAAGACTACCAAATGCAGTAAGGGTTCATATACTACATAAACATGTTCACTTATTCTTTTAATATCTTCAAACATTTTAGTTTAGACCTTTTCTTAAAAAGAGACAAGATTAAGACATTCATTTAGATACCTGATAACACTGCTATCCCCAATGTCGTGTCACAGCTCTGACATGTCCAAAGAACCAAGAATTCTCCTACAACTTACGTGCTTGCAACAGTACATGCCGCTCCCTGTCTGGCCGTGGTTTTTGCTGTAAAGTGGATGATTTTCCCGTGGAGGGATGTGGCTGCCCCAAAGGAACATATCTGAATCAAGAAAACACCTGCACCCCAAAGTCAGAGTGTGTATGCCACCACACGGGTGGTATAACACCTCCAGGTCCAGTTGCTATAGATGGGCGACAGTGGTGAGCTGCACATTTGAATATTTTACTATATTGATGTGATGTCTATGATGTCATTTATATTAAATTAACATACATTTTTCTTTACAAATATTTTGTCTGTTTCAGCCTCTGTAAAAATGGAAAACTGAAATGTTCTAAGGATTGTGGTGAGTCTATATTTTTCTATTTTAACCATCCTAAAATAATACTTTTTGCTTGCTACACCCTTTAAACCTAATTTATTTATTTTTATGGATTATAAGTGTTATGTGTATATTTTTCTTTAAAAAGATGACGTGATTGTGTATAATTTAACAACACCACAAACCCAATCATACAAAATGATTGTATGTTGCATTTTAATGAAAACAGCACTACAAATGTATCAAAAAAAGGAAAAATTACAACCTCCGTAAAGTTTAAAGTTATTAAATTTGATGATTTGCTAGATGGTGGATCTAGGACTTAAAATGGAAAAGTGTTACATTGTTGTAATTTTGTCTTAATAATTTTAATAATGATTTTATCAGGCTGCAAGAAAGGCAAAGTTTGTGTGCACTGCTCAGAAAACCCGATTAAGACAGCTCAGAAAACTTGTGGCAGCCTCAGCAAACCACTTGTGAGTCAACACATGTTCATATGTAGACATCATTATCTGCTTATCTATGTTAAGAAAGTGTTTATTGGTTGAAATTATTGGGTTTTAATGAGTCAAAGATTATTGCATGTGATTTTCAGTTTGCCAAAAAGGATTGTGAGAGTGGCTGTTACTGCCCACGTAATCAGTATGAAGATCACTATGGAAACTGTGTATCAAGGAACAACTGCACCTGTGTGTACAGTGGTAAAGTCTTCAGGGCAGGAGAGACTGTAAAATCCAACTGTAAAAAATGGTAACACACTCATAAGTGGCACTTTACTATTTAACTGACAACATTTAGTTCATCCTTAAACTCTTATGGTTACCTGTCTTACAGTGTCTGTGGTCAGGGTCAGTGGCGCTGCAAAAATGAACCGTGTCCCGGGACATGTCAAGTCTATGGAAATGGACATTATCAGACCTTTGACTCTAAATGGTATCGCTTCAGTGGACACTGTCAGTACACACTTGTAGAGGTGAGACAACACATTGCAACGTAGTTTACATGACATTCTATTCATTCTATGGGCCAAATAAGCATTTAAAATCTGATCAACTTTACCAGATGTCAGGGAATTACACCAACTCAAACCCTGGTTTGGATGTTTGAATTCAAACATGTAAACTTTTCATGATTAGAATTTAATATAATTAAAGTAAAAAATGTGTGTTTCTTTCATTTATTCTATTTCTTACATGTTCCATTTAAACTACCATTATCGTACCTTACAGAACTCTCCCTGAGATCGCACATTAACCAAATGCATTTCGCATAAAAGCATTATTCAGTGTAACTCTGCTTTTATATTGATTTATTTTACTTCAGGATTACTGTGGAAATAGAAAGGGCACATTTTCTGTCAGAGTGGAGAGTGTACCCTGCTGTGAAGAGGTGCTGACCTGCTCTCGCGTCATTGTCCTGGACTTGCAGGTTTGTGACAATTACTGTGATAAATTTGTCAGGTTATTGATTTGAAAGTACTCTCTCCTTTGATTGATTTGATAAACTCTATTTTTAATTATTTGTAATCAACGCACTCATTTGCAATGTTAAGTTTCATTGCACATTCTGTCTGATGGGAATGAGACTGAATTGAAGAAGAGTCATTAATACATGAAGATGTTAATTCTATCATTCATTTCGTTTCATGAAATTGCTAATGACAATTTTAAATAATGAAATACTATGAATTGTAACTCTTCTACTTGCTCCATCAAGGGCAAAGTAACCCTGACTCTGAGTGACATGAAGGTGACTAAACGTCTGCAGCAAGGCTGGACTCTGCAGGAAGATTCACTTTACAGTATCGACACTGTGGGACTCTATATCATAGTGTCAGTGCCGAGCAGCGGGATCACTCTCATCTGGGACAAACACACACGGCTCACCATAAAGCTGCATGAAAACTGGAGGGTGAGGAATGGGAATCTTATTTTGCTCCGTGATTTTAAAAATATTTGTCTGTGTAGTGCATTTGGCAATATCAGAATTTTGACATGCATGTTTTCTACAATATCAAATTGTATCATAAAATACATACTTACATCTCATTACTGAATACTTAAAAACTCTTACCTGCAGAATAAAGTGTGTGGACTTTGTGGGAATTTTGACTCCAATGAGATGAACGACCTACAGATAAGAAGCTCAACAGGTGAATTAGCTTTCTCTCTCATTTATAATACGTTGATACTAGATAGTCATGGTATGTAACAAACCTAAATCTGTTTTCAGTGGGATCCAGTCCGATGACCTTTGGAAACAGCTGGAAGGCAGCCACTCCTCCTTGTTCTGATGTAACTGCTGATATATTTCCATGTGATCGCAACTCCTACTGCTCAGCCTGGGCCCAGCGGCGCTGTATGATTATTAAAGGAGACACTTTCAAAGACTGTCATCTGAAAGTATGTGGTTTACATGTTCTACATACCATTAACCGCTAAGGAAAATAAACCACATGAATTGTCACAAATATTTTTATCCAGTTCTAGTGCAATATTCTACCTCACAACTACTGGTTGTAATCAGCATTTGCAGAGAGTTTTCAAACATGCCAATAAAACATCTATTCTGGATGTTCTCAAATCCCCAGGTGGACCCAAATCCTTACTATCAGGCTTGCTTACTTGAGTCCTGCTCCTGTGAGTTTGAAGGGAAGTTCCTGGGCTACTGCACAGCTGTGGCAGCTTATGCAGAGGCCTGCAGTGGCCAGGATGTCTGTGTAAAGTGGAGAACACCTGACCTGTGTCGTAAGTTAGGAGTCTTCTTCTAGATATAATTCTGTAGCTATCAGCAGGGAAGTTTTTTTTTTTGACATAACTTTCTGATTAAAGAGTTGATTATTGTGACACATACCTTACAATGTATGTGCTTAATTTTAATTCTAATTGTTTTACACGCTTGGTTTACATTATATGTGCAATGGTTATATTTTAAGTCAATTTATTCTTATTTTTAAATACACTTGGTCTTAATGACACCTGGAAGGCAGTGTGGCCTATGTACTTAATAAAAACAAAATCACTGAATATAATGAAGAATCCGATTCATACAAGATTAGATAATTATTGAAATTGTAAACAGAAAATATAACTTAGTCTATAATTATTGTTCACTTATTCTCTCAATAAACTGTTCAACTTAAATCTTCAGCCATTTACTGTGATTACTACAACAAACCAGGCCAAAGTATCTGGCACTATGACGCCTGTGGTAAGATGAGAACCTGTGGCAAAGGAATCCTTAGACACAAGCTTGAAGGTAAGCAAACTTCTCAGTTATGTTCAAATACATTAAACAACAATAAACACTATTTAAACCTTTTAGAATTGTGGGATTTGAAAGATCCACTCTGAATTTCCAATATATTTTAGCAGATATAAAAACTGGAGGCTTACCTCTTGGGAGCATAATCATGGTACTAAATCAAAATGAATATCTGAATGAATATCCAAATGCTACTTTATAATTTTTTAATTTTTCAATAACGTTCTAATAGTCTAATTGAGAGATAGAAAATTTCAATTATCAAAGACAAAATAATGCTCGGCAGTCTTTTATTTTGTTACTTTGTTGTTTTAAGGTATAGTGTAAAATTTCAATGGTTCACATACATTTTCTGCCACCGTAGTTGCTTGGCATAAATCAATTTTTAATATTCTTGTATTTTTGAACAATGACTAAATAATCAAACTTTTAAAGATTTTAAATATTGTTTGATTTGAATAATGTGTACAAAAACAATTGATAATATAGGAACACATTTCTTAATAAAACAGGTTGTTACCCGAGATGTCCAAAGGAGAGACCATACTATGATGAGAATGTAGGTGGATGCACCACAATTATGGGCTGCTCTTGTTATTTCAATAACACTGTTGTTCAACCAGGAGAAGTGGTGTTGATAAACTCTTTTCAGTGGTAAGTTGAACACAACACACACACACACACAAACACACACACAAACACTGGTATATATTTAATTTACTACATGTAAAGCTTTATTAACAATTGGTTATTCTTATTTACTCTTTTGTTTTAAACAGCTCCTGTAAAAATGGGACATTCAGTTGTGGTAAGTATGAGATACATTCAATATAAATAAACTATTAATAAAATGAATGCTGATTTATATTGTACAAATATGAAAGTAATTTCAGAATAGAAATTAAAATCCTTTTGTGAAATATTGAATGATATTTGGTTACAGCTTGTTTACAAGTAATTGATAGTATTTCAGATTAACTATGCCTTTCTGAACTGCTTGAAAGCAGAAGTACTTACTATCAGCTATGTTTAACAGGACCTCCTCCGCCTCTAACAACGACAGAACCTGCTACAACAACTCTCAAACCAACA
Organism: Neolamprologus brichardi; assembly: GCF_056152115.1. Taxonomy (NCBI): domain Eukaryota; kingdom Metazoa; phylum Chordata; class Actinopteri; order Cichliformes; family Cichlidae; genus Neolamprologus; species Neolamprologus brichardi. The sequence goes on along the minus strand of NC_142120.1, from coordinate 4,691,855 downwards.
TCTTCATCTACAAAAATTACGACACCTGGTCTTACAAAAACACCTACTGCTACCACAGTCTCTACTGAAACAACACGACCAACATCAACAACGTCCCCCTCTACAGGGAAAACTACAACGAGTTACCTCACACCTCCTCCGCCTCTAACAACGACAGAACCTGCTACAACAACTCTCAAACCAACATCTTCATCTACAAAAATTACGACACCTGGTCTTACAAAAACACCTACTGCTACCACAGTCTCTACTGAAACAACACGACCAACATCAACAACGTCCCCCTCTACAGGGAAAACTACAACGAGTTACCTCACACCTCCTCCACCTCTAACAACGACAGAACCTGCTACAACAACTCTCAAACCAACATCTTCATCTACAAAAATTACGACACCTGGTCTTACAAAAACACCTACTGCTACCACAGTCTCTACTGAAACAACACGACCAACATCAACAACGTCCCCCTCTACAGGGAAAACTACAACGAGTTACCTCACACCTCCTCCGCCTCTAACAACGACAGAACCTGCTACAACAACTCTCAAACCAACATCTTCATCTACAAAAATTACGACACCTGGTCTTACAAAAACACCTACTGCTACCACAGTCTCTACTGAAACAACACGACCAACATCAACAACGTCCCCCTCTACAGGGAAAACTACAACGAGTTACCTCACACCTCCTCCACCTCTAACAACGACAGAACCTGCTACAACAACTCTCAAACCAACATCTTCATCTACAAAAATTACGACACCTGGTCTTACAAAAACACCTACTGCTACCACAGTCTCTACTGAAACAACACGACCAACATCAACAACGTCCCCCTCTACAGGGAAAACTACAACGAGTTACCTCACACCTCCTCCACCTCTAACAACGACAGAACCTGCTACAACAACTCTCAAACCAACATCTTCATCTACAAAAATTACGACACCTGGTCTTACAAAAACACCTACTGCTACCACAGTCTCTACTGAAACAACACGACCAACATCAACAACGTCCCCCTCTACAGGGAAAACTACAACGAGTTACCTCACACCTCCTCCACCTCTAACAACGACAGAACCTGCTACAACAACTCTCAAACCAACATCTTCAGCTACAAAAATTACGACACCTGGTCTTACAAAAACACCTACTGCTACCACAGTCTCTACTGAAACAACACGACCAACATCAACAACGTCCCCCTCTACAGGGAAAACTACAACGAGTTACCTCACACCTCCTCCGCCTCTAACAACGACAGAACCTGCTACGACAACTCTCAAACCAACATCTTCAACTACGAGAGAAGATACTATGCTTTCAACTGTATTTGTGACGACAACTGGAAATATGTCAGCTATCACTACCACTACAAAAGGTCCAACAACATTCACAAGTACCTCTACACAAATTACGACACCTGGTTTTACAAAAACGCCTACTGCTACCACAGACTCTACTGAAACAACACGACCAACATCAACAACGTCCCTCTCTACAGGGAAAACTGCAACGAGTTCCCTCACAACTGAAGGAAAAACAACAGTTCCAACTGCTTCCTCTGCTCCGGCAACAGCTACACCACCCACTATTGAAACAGGATCAACAATGCCACCCATGACTTCTAAACAAACAACGCTGCTCACATCAACTGCTCCTGGAACAGGGTCAACAATACCTATCACTTCCGCTGAGCAGTCCAGCACACCTGGTACTGGTGGAACATTGCCCACATCACCTAGAACCACCTTTACACCAACAACATCTACTGCTACCACAGTTTCTACTGAAAATCCACAAACAACGCCACCTTCCCCCTCTACAGGGAAAACTACCATGAGTTCCCTCACCACTGAAGGAAAAACAACAATTCCCACTGCTTCCTCTGCTCCCACAACAGCTACATCACCCACTATTAAAACAGGATCAACAAGTCCAACCATGACCTCTCAAAAAACAACACTGGTCACATCAACTGCTCCTGGAACAGGGTCAACAATACCTATCACTTCGGCTGAGCAATCCAGCACACCTGGTACTGGTGGAACATTGCCCACATCACCTAGAACCACCTTTACACCAACAACATCTACTGCTACCACAGTTTCTACTGAAAATCCACAAACAACGCCACCTTCCCCCTCTACAGGGAAAACTACAACGAGTTCCCTCACAACTGAAGGACAAACAACAGTTCCAACTGCTTCCTCTGCTCCGACAACAGCTACATCACCCACTATTGAAACAGGATCAACAATGCCACCCATTACCTCTAAACAAACAACGCTGCTCACATCAACTGCTCCTGGAACAGGGTCAACAATACCTATCACTTCCGCTGAGCAGTCCAGCACACCTGGTACTGGTGGAACATTGCCCACATCACCTAGAACCACCTTTACACCAACAACATCTACTGCTACCACAGTTTCTACTGAAAATCCACAAACAACGCCACCTTCCCCCTCTACAGGGAAAACTACCATGAGTTCCCTCACAACTGAAGGACAAACAACAGTTCCAACTGCTTCCTCTGCTCCGACAACAGCTACATCACCCACTATTGAAACAGGATCAACAATGCCACCCATGACCTCTAAACAAACAACGCTGCTCACATCAACTGCTCCTGGAACAGGGTCAACAATACCTATCACTTCCGCTGAGCAGTCCAGCACACCTGGTACTGGTGGAACATTGCCCACATCACCTAGAACCACCTTTACACCAACAACATCTACTGCTACCACAGTTTCTACTGAAAATCCACAAACAACGCCACCTTCCCCCTCTACAGGGAAAACTACCATGAGTTCCCTCACAACTGAAGGACAAACAACAGTTCCAACTGCTTCCTCTGCTCCGACAACAGCTACATCACCCACTATTGAAACAGGATCAACAATGCCACCCATGACCTCTAAACAAACAACGCTGCTCACATCAACTGCTCCTGGAACAGGGTCAACAATACCTATCACTTCCGCTGAGCAGTCCAGCACACCTGGTACTGGTGGAACATTGCCCACATCACCTAGAACCACCTTTACACCAACAACATCTACTGCTACCACAGTTTCTACTGAAAATCCACAAACAACGCCACCTTCCCCCTCTACAGGGAAAACTACCATGAGTTCCCTCACAACTGAAGGACAAACAACAGTTCCAACTGCTTCCTCTGCTCCGACAACAGCTACATCACCCACTATTGAAACAGGATCAACAATGCCACCCATGACCTCTAAACAAACAACGCTGCTCACATCAACTGCTCCTGGAACAGGGTCAACAATACCTATCACTTCCGCTGAGCAGTCCAGCACACCTGGTACTGGTGGAACATTGCCCACATCACCTAGAACCACCTTTACACCAACAACATCTACTGCTACCACAGTTTCTACTGAAAATCCACAAACAACGCCACCTTCCCCCTCTACAGGGAAAACTACCATGAGTTCCCTCACAACTGAAGGACAAACAACAGTTCCAACTGCTTCCTCTGCTCCGACAACAGCTACATCACCCACTATTGAAACAGGATCAACAATGCCACCCATGACCTCTAAACAAACAACGCTGCTCACATCAACTGCTCCTGGAACAGGGTCAACAATACCTATCACTTCCGCTGAGCAGTCCAGCACACCTGGTACTGGTGGAACATTGCCCACATCACCTAGAACCACCTTTACACCAACAACATCTACTGCTACCACAGTTTCTACTGAAAATCCACAAACAACGCCACCTTCCCCCTCTACAGGGAAAACTACCATGAGTTCCCTCACCACTGAAGGAAAAACAACAATTCCCACTGCTTCCTCTGCTCCCACAACAGCTACATCACCCACTATTGAAACAGGATCAACAATGCCACCCATGACCTCTAAACAAACAACGCTGCTCACATCAACTGCTCCTGGAACAGGGTCAACAATACCTATCACTTCCGCTGAGCAGTCCAGCACACCTGGTACTGGTGGAACATTGCCCACATCACCTAGAACCACCTTTACACCAACAACATCTACTGCTACCACAGTTTCTACTGAAAATCCACAAACAACGCCACCTTCCCCCTCTACAGGGAAAACTACCATGAGTTCCCTCACCACTGAAGGAAAAACAACAATTCCCACTGCTTCCTCTGCTCCCACAACAGCTACATCACCCACTATTGAAACAGGATCAACAATGCCACCCATGACCTCTAAACAAACAACGCTGCTCACATCAACTGCTCCTGGAACAGGGTCAACAATACCTATCACTTCCGCTGAGCAGTCCAGCACACCTGGTACTGGTGGAACATTGCCCACATCACCTAGAACCACCTTTACACCAACAACATCTACTGCTACCACAGTTTCTACTGAAAATCCACAAACAACGCCACCTTCCCCCTCTACAGGGAAAACTACCATGAGTTCCCTCACCACTGAAGGAAAAACAACAATTCCCACTGCTTCCTCTGCTCCCACAACAGCTACATCACCCACTATTGAAACAGGATCAACAATGCCACCCATTACCTCTAAACAAACAACGCTGCTCACATCAACTGCTCCTGGAACAGGGTCAACAATACCTATCACTTCCGCTGAGCAGTCCAGCACACCTGGTACTGGTGGAACATTGCCCACATCACCTAGAACCACCTTTACACCAACAACATCTACTGCTACCACAGTTTCTACTGAAAATCCACAAACAACGCCACCTTCCCCCTCTACAGGGAAAACTACCATGAGTTCCCTCACCACTGAAGGAAAAACAACAATTCCCACTGCTTCCTCTGCTCCCACAACAGCTACATCACCCACTATTGAAACAGGATCAACAATGCCACCCATGACCTCTAAACAAACAACGCTGCTCACATCAACTGCTCCTGGAACAGGGTCAACAATACCTATCACTTCCGCTGAGCAGTCCAGCACACCTGGTACTGGTGGAACATTGCCCACATCACCTAGAACCACCTTTACACCAACAACATCTACTGCTACCACAGTTTCTACTGAAAATCCACAAACAACGCCACCTTCCCCCTCTACAGGGAAAACTACAATGAGTTCCCTCACCACTGAAGGAAAAACAACAATTCCCACTGCTTCCTCTGCTCCCACAACAGCTACATCACCCACTATTGAAACAGGATCAACAATGCCACCCATGACCTCTAAACAAACAACGCTGCTCACATCAACTGCTCCTGGAACAGGGTCAACAATACCTATCACTTCCGCTGAGCAGTCCAGCACACCTGGTACTGGTGGAACATTGCCCACATCACCTAGAACCACCTTTACACCAACAACATCTACTGCTACCACAGTTTCTACTGAAAATCCACAAACAACGCCACCTTCCCCCTCTACAGGGAAAACTACCATGAGTTCCCTCACCACTGAAGGAAAAACAACAATTCCCACTGCTTCCTCTGCTCCGACAACAGCTACATCACCCACTATTGAAACAGGATCAACAATGCCACCCATGACCTCTAAACAAACAACGCTGCTCACATCAACTGCTCCTGGAACAGGGTCAACAATACCTATCACTTCCGCTGAGCAGTCCAGCACACCTGGTACTGGTGGAACATTGCCCACATCACCTAGAACCACCTTTACACCAACAACATCTACTGCTACCACAGTTTCTACTGAAAATCCACAAACAACGCCACCTTCCCCCTCTACAGGGAAAACTACCATGAGTCCCCTCACCACTGAAGGAAAAACAACAATTCCCACTGCTTCCTCTGCTCCCACAACAGCTACATCACCCACTATTAAAACAGGATCAACAAGTCCAACCATGACCTCTCAAAAAACAACACTGGTCACATCAACTGCTCCTGGAACAGGGTCAACAATACCTATCACTTCCGCTGAGCAGTCCAGCACACCTGGTACTGGTGGAACATTGCCCACATCACCTAGAACCACCTTTACACCAACAACATCTACTGCTACCACAGTTTCTACTGAAAATCCACAAACAACGCCACCTTCCCCCTCTACAGGGAAAACTACAATGAGTTCCCTCACCACTGAAGGAAAAACAACAATTCCCACTGCTTCCTCTGCTCCCACAACAGCTACATCACCCACTATTAAAACAGGATCAACAAGTCCAACCATGACCTCTCAAAAAACAACACTGGTCACATCAACTGCTCCTGGAACAGGGTCAACAATACCTATCACTTCCGCTGAGCAGTCCAGCACACCTGGTACTGGTGGAACATTGCCCACATCACCTAGAACCACCTTTACACCAACAACATCTACTGCTACCACAGTTTCTACTGAAAATCCACAAACAACGCCACCTTCCCCCTCTACAGGGAAAACTACCATGAGTTCCCTCACCACTGAAGGAAAAACAACAATTCCCACTGCTTCCTCTGCTCCCACAACAGCTACATCACCCACTATTGAAACAGGATCAACAAGGCCAACCATGACCTCTAAACAAACAACACTGGTCACATCAAGTGCTCCTGGAACAGGGTCAACAATAACTATCACCTCCGCTGAGCAGTCCAGCACACCTGGTACTGGTGGAACATTGCCGACATCACCTAGAACCACCTTTACACCAACAACATCTACTGCTACCACAGTTTCTACTGAACAACCACAAACCACCTTTACACCAATTTCTGTTGCTACTTTAACCACCCCTGAAACATGGTCCACAATTTCCCCCTCCTTTTCTACAATACTGACAACAATTACCAGTTACTCACCAACTACTGAACATGTTCCAACTTCCCCATCCATCCCCATTAGTACAGTAAATCCTACACATGTTAATCAAACGATATCCACAACCAAGTCATCTACCAATGGCACTGAATCCACTACAGAACAGATTTCCACATCACAGTCATCTACAGCTAAAACTCCTGTCACTGTGCTCACATCTGTTGTCACGGGATCAACACAAACACAAGCTTCCACATCCCAGGGTAAGGTTTACATATTTGGTGTTGCTGTTACTCTATTCTTCAGTAATGCCAGCTGTCACTCTGTTTCATTATCCAACTAAGTTTCAGTCTGATCTATTTCTACTGTCTCCCACATTTTGCCTACAATCCAAGCAGTCTGTGAGTGTAGAGACCTGAAGAATAAAAAACGCTGGGCTTGTGGTGAGACATGGACAGAAGACTGCTTCAATAAGAGTTGTATGAATGGGAAGATTGTTTTGACACCAGTGACTTGTCCAAAGACTACAATTCCCACCTGTCCCAGAAGGCGTGCCACAAAGGTCTCTGATGGATGCTGTGAAACATGGAAATGTGACTGTAAGTGGTGATTCATCTTTCTTTACCACTACAATTGTCAGTATTATTTTTTCCTTATTTTGAATTGACTGAAATTAGCACATCTATCAGGGATACAATTCTACATACACATTTTTATGGTATACCTTTTTGCTGCTGTTTGTCAGATATATAGTGTATGTATTGTTTATTAATGCAACCTCAAACAACCTCAAACAATAACAATAAATACTTACTAAATACTAAATACAAGTTCATCTCTGACACACCCCTGGGCTGGTTTCAATCATATCTCCTTGACCGCTCCCAGTTTATTCAACTGAAATCATTCCGCTCTCGTCTATTCCCGGTCACTTCTGGTGTACCCCAAGGTTCAGTCTTAGGCCCTCTTCTCTTCATAATATACATCCTACCTTTAGGCACCATTTTCCACATATTTGATCTTCACTTTCACTGTTTTCCTGATGACACCCAGTTATATCTCTCCTGCAGACCTGATTCCTCCCTCCCACCTTCTTCCCTTACAGAATGTCTATCCGATTTAAAATTGTTGTTTTGCTCTAATTTTCTAAAGCTCAATGAGGATAAAACTGTAATCCTCCTTGTTGGCACCAAATCCAACCTTTTGAAGGTGAACCATTTCTCACTCAATATTGATAACTCCACAGTTTTCCCTTCTCCTCAAGTTAAGAGCTTGGTGTCATCCTAGACAGTTCGCTTTCCTATAAATCTCACATCAATAATCTCACCCGTTCTATCTATTTCTTACCAGCACATCACCCCTGTTCTTCAGGAACTTTACTGGCTCCCAGTGAAATTCCGGACAATATACAAACTTCTTCTGCTCACCTTCAAGGCAATTCATAACCTTGCACCTCCTTACCTTTCTGACCTGTTAAGCACTACCTTTTCTGCCCGCTCACGTCGATCTACTTCTTCGATCTACTTCTTCGATCTACTTCTTCGATCCAGCTTTCTGTGCCTTCCTTCCGCCTCACCACCATGGGTAGCAGAGCTTTTAGCTGCTCTGCTCCCAGGCTGTGGAACTGTCTACCCCTAGATATAAGAAACATTGGTTCTCTTCCTCAGTTTAAATATCTCAACTCAAAACCCATCTATTCAAATCTGCATATTCACCGTGAACCCACTGTTTGTTAATTTTATCTTGTGCTTTTGTTTTATTGTTCTTCATTGTGTCATTGTTCTGTTATGTGTTTTATCTATTGTACAGTGTCCTTGGGTGTCTTAAAAGGCGCTTTATAAATAACAATTATTATTATTATTATTATTATTATTATTATTATTATTATTATTATTATTATTATTATTATACAGAGCGTTATTAAATTTATTGCTAAGGCAATCATATGGCACATTGACTTCTGAGGAAATTTTAGATGGCACTCATCATCAGAAAGGTTGCCGACCCCTGCATTATAGGATAGATCAATGAATCACTTGGAAAATTATTACACGAAGAAATCACTGAAAAACCTTTGACATCTAGAGAGTTGACGTAGGTCTTATCGTAATTGTGACTTCAGCTCTTAAGCTTTTGCCACAACTAGCAGTTAAAATGTATCCTGTGGAAATTTTGTGACAGTGCATAGGAAGCAGTGACATGACCAGAAAAGCTATCCTATTTCAAATTCTGGTTTTATAAATGTGTTCCTCCAGTATCTTATAAAATAATTTCTTATGCTTTGCTGTACCATTCCCAGGTAACTGTGAGCTGTATGGAGAAAACCACTACATCTCTTTTCAAGGAGTAACATTTGATTTCCTGGATGAATGCTCTTACATCCTGGCTGAAGAGCAGTCACTACGGCATAATCTCACTATTGCTGTGGACAACTACTGTCTGCAAGGCACCAATGGCTCCTGTGCTAGAACTATCATCCTGAGATATCAGAACAATATAGCCACACTGCGTATCATACCCCAATTGTTTGCAGTACAGGTAGGATATAAAACTATTTTTTTCCTCTGGGTGATACCACGAGTCCTTACATGATAATTATACTTTAATTATAGTAATTATACTTTTACTTCAAAATTGTTTTTATTTAAACCTACAGTATATTTTTGTATACAGTAACTATAACAACATTTTGGTACCGATCCTTCTTCTTTAGGCTACTATGAACAATGTGATCATACAGCCACCATATGAGAAGCATGGGTTGAGGTTTGAGGCCAGGGGCTACAAAGTGCTCATCCATCTCCCAGGACTACGCTCCTTTGTCTCCCTCACTCCGTATTACACACTGGTGGTGAACCTGGCCATGGAGCATTTTGTCAACAACACCCAAGGACTTTGCGGTGTATGTGGTGGAGCATCATGTATCCGTAAAGGACAGCAGATGGAGAATGACAGTTGCTGTGATAAAACCGCCTATGACTGGGTGTATGACGATCCTCTGAAGCCAGCCTGTATTTCTCAACCAAAGGACATCCCCTGTTATTCTGTGCCAACTCCTGCACCCACTAATACACCACTTCCTACTACCACCTGCCCTCCAAGCCCATTATGTAATCTGCTACTCCACCCGTAAGCTCCAAACACTAACATGCATTCCTGGTCAGGGAATTTGTGTAATAAATGATAAGAAAAACAAACAAACAGCAATAACAACGACAAGAAAAAGATATTATGGTAAGATTGGCTTAAAATATACAATTCTGTTTTTTTTTTCAGAGTGTTTGAAAATTGCAGCAAGTATGTGAATCTAAGCCTTCAGAAGAAGAACTGCGAACTTGACTGTTGCCTGAATTCAAACGGTTCTTGCAATATCTTAGCGCAAGCTGCAGAAGAATGTAAAAATGCAGGTTTCTGTATTCCCTGGAGAGGACTGACTAATGGAGCCTGTGGTATGCAGCTTTTCTTGTTTTACAGTTGGTACAGTAAAGCCATGAAACAAGCAATTAAAGGTGTTAGATAAATTCTTCCAGTTACCTTACTAACTTCATTGACCTCGATCACATTGCAGATATGCCGTGTCCGTCTGGGCTGGTCTATAGAGAATGTCAGAAAAACAAGGATGACTTCTGTCATGGAGGGTAAAAAAACCCTGACTTTTAGCTAATGAATGTTCTTATACTTGTCTTTCACATCTTACACAATCCAGTGCAGGTTGTCTAGATATTCACTATTTAGATATTTTCTCTGGTTTGGGTGTTCAGAGTCCGTTATCCCGGAGCTTCCCTTGAAAAGAGCATTGCAGGTTGTTTCTGTCCCAACAACCTGTCTAGAGGTGGACCTCACTCAGATTTCTGTGTGTCTGATTGTGCCTGTGAGTAATCATCTACATTGGCAATAATGACGTCGAGATCTTTGTTTAAATTCTTAGACATGAAATTAAGTGAGTCAAGTGAGTTCCTTTGATTTTGTTTTCTCCTACAGATTGCAAAGGACCAAGCGGAGAACCCAAATTTGTAAGTCTCTTTTACCAGTTTAAAATGTAAACCTGTTTAAAAAAACAAAACAACTCATCTATGATGGACTATACGTGGATTTAGAAATATTTTGTATCCCTCTTCCAGCCTGGTGAGGTGTGGGTGTCCAATTGCAACCTTTGTTCATGCAACAACCAGACTCGGACGGAGCAGTGTTATCCAAAACCTCCTAAGCCAGTTCCTCTGTGTGGCCCCAATGAAGTTTTGGTGAACACCTCCTGTTGTGGTGATCACATGTGTGGTAAGAACTCACTCTTCACTGTTTTTAATTTATTCAGGTTTAAATAATTTATATTTCATCTGATCCAGATGATGCAATATGTGTTTTCATAGCTAGTGTATGTTACGAACAGCCAGAACTGAAGCAATAACTGATAGAATTGCGTATGAAATATGTGGTGAACATTACAAAAAATGTGACATCAGGAAAGTAAGGCATGCTCCTGCAGATTACTTGGTGCTACTTTAGTTGCCTCCTGAACAAGTTTGCAGGCCTTCCGTTAATGTGTTAAATGACACTAAACACTAGCTTAATGCGACATAGATTAATGTCTCAAACAGGGTTAAAAGACAATAAGTCACAATAATTTCTGTTGTGAGCTACAGTAGCATAGTTGTTTCTGTGTACAGGCAGGGATTAGCTGAGCTGTGCTGCTGCTACTCTGATACTTGTGTCACCTATAGCCATAGACAGCAATGATGTTAGTGTATCCTGAAGTGCACCACAACACCACCAGAAGTCACCAATGCTAACTCATTCAGTATTAACGGAACAATTATTTGTTAAATGTTCTTTTTCAGTTGAGAAGACATGCAGTTATAATGGACGTACATACAAGGTATGTTGTGTTTAAAGTCTGTGTAATTTTTCATTTCATTACTTGAGAAAGATTTCTTTTTCCTCCTTGAAAATCAATTCAAATTTGGAGTACAACAAGTAAACAACAGTGGCCGCCCATGTTTTCTATCTTTGCACATGTAGTTGGGAGACACCTGGAAAGATGCTGCCCGTCCCTGCATGACATTTAGCTGCAACAAAGATGGCATTCAGACTGAGTCCAAAGTCTGCCCCAACCAAAGCTGCCCTGAGGTAATGTTATCCTGCAACTGCAAAATCAGTAATAATAAATACATATTTTACTGCATTTACCCTTTATTGTACATGACTTGCAACGAAAAGTGTATTTTAACTTGTGTGATTAGAGTGTCTTATGACTTATTTTTTTATTCCAATGTTTAAAGACTAAGCTCAGCAGAGTGGCTTAACATTAGTATTATTTTCTTGTCTTGCAGGAGGACAGAATTTGGGATGACCAGCACTGCTGTTATACATGTAAGTGAAGAAAAAACTGAAGCAATTTATGCTAACTTTGCTACACTGAACCTTTTTACTCTTTATAGAATTTCAACCCTAGAATCTTCAGATTTACCTTGTCTCCCATTCATTTATATAGACATTTGTACTTTTATGACTTTTTTTATTCGAGCCGTCTTGGTCATCATAAACAGCAAATTACACTGCAAATATTAATTCATATAAGTGTATTTTGGGTTATATTAGTGCATGATTTTAACCCTTAAATGTCACACTCATCACACTGACTCTTCTTTTATGTCTATTCCGACTCCAGGTACTCAGAAATGCGCTGCTAGGATGTCCAGCATTAACATCACCATTGACAACTGTACCACTGTCATACAGATGCCTGTGTGTCAGGGTCAGTGTGCATCTCAGCCAAGGTGAGACTAAATGAAGCTGTCAAGAGCAGTAGTTTCGACATGTGAATTTTAGATACTTTTTCTAAATTTGAAATCCTGTTCTTTTCCTCAATCTCACTCCACTCCCCTCCCATCTGTCTCTTGCAACAGGGTGGTGTTACAAGGCACCCTGCTAATGCAGGAGAGTGTATGCTGTCTGGAGCAGAGCTCAGAGAATAGACCAGTGACTCTGCAGTGCCATGACCAATCTACCAGGCAGTACACCTACAGGCATATCACCAGCTGTGGGTGTAGCCCTGAAAAGTGCATCAAACAAAATAGCTGAGAATCAATCAGTTTACATTTTATCCATTAGATTTTCAAATTAAAATCTGTTGTCTGGATTAATAATCAAGTTAATTTTGTTCTTCATGTAATGCTGAATCTACTTTCTCTCAAATAAAGCAAATAGTTTACTGATCAGAAAAATATGGTGTATTCTTCTTTTTTCAGTTTGTAAAATGCAAAAAATGAATAACCATTAACATGGTGATACCAAACTACAAAAAAGTGAGAGATTACAGTGGTGTAGTGTTATTCCTATGAATGACACATTTCCTCCTTTGATTACACCCCTGTCTAAAACGTGCCCATTCAGAAAAACTACAACTGTTTTTGATTTTGAATCAGTAAGACCACACATCTTACAAACTCAATCTGAAATACCATTAACCCTCTCAGGCTCAAATTAAACTTTTTGTTGCTAATGCATAACCAAGTCCTGCAGTGGTACTTCTGAGTAAAAAAAAACTCATAAAATGTGTATGTGGGCAGTGTTGGGGAGTAACGGAATACATGTACCGCCGTTACGTATTTAAAATACAAAATATGAGTAACTGTATTCCGTTACAGTTACCGTTTAAAAAGGTGGTATTTAGAATACAGTTACTTTGTGGAAATAAATGGATTACACAGCGGTACTTCCCTGTTTCATATTGTGGTGGGTCAGGCCTGTTTGGGTTTTGTTTGACAGCTACGTTCTGTTGTTCCAGGCGGCAGCGTTATGGTTGCCATGGTTACAGGGTGACGCTCTCTCTCTGCGTGTTTCTTGGGAGAGAAAGTTGTTGTTGTGCTAAGCTAATAGACAGAATGCTACAGGTATAGCTCTAAAGAATGTAGCCTCATAGGCAGTGTAGTCCGTGCTGCAGGGAGAATGGACTGCCATACCCGTTATGTGTCTGTGAGCGAGGGAGGGAGAAAAAGGAAAAGTACGAGCTGTCATCGAGCAAAAATGGGAGCTGGAAGCATGTAAATATAATAATAACCACTGCAGCCAAGAAGAGCGCCTGACGAGCCCAGTTGTAAGTAAGCTATTAAGACTCGACTGTACACCGTGTTCGTGTTTTCCTCCAAAAACAATAAATTCCGTTGGAGCAGCCTTTCGACGCCTCTCTCTGTCTCTGCTAGCAAAGTTGACCCAGACAACAAAGTAAAGCTAGTTTTCGGCTACGAGCCAGACACAGAACCCACCGTATTAGCCAGAGGTCCCTTTACTACGGTTCGGAGCCGCGGACCTTCAGTAACAGTAATAAATCACAGCAATAATACATTCAGGTAGTTGTAAACAGCATGATAATATATTAAGTAATCCAAAGTATTCAGAATACGTTACTCTCATACAGAATACATTTTGGGGCATGTATTCTGTAATCTGTAATGGAATACATTTTAAAAGTAACCTTCCCAACACTGTATGTGGGGTAATCAGGTTGTTTGTTTTTAACTGTTGCAAATCAGCAACGCCTGCCTTGAGAGGGTTAACTATTTAGAAACCACAAAACTTCTGATCATATTCATGCCTGATGCAGGTAAAGACCACTTCACTTTTTACTCTAGCTATGATTTTGTAATTTGAAATAATTAAATAATTACTTGATCCTCTATCTAGCTACACTACACAATTAATTAGGAGATTTTTAACTTAGCTTCCCAGAGGTGTACTCATATCAGGTTCTATACACCGCTTAGGGATTATTAAGGCAGTCACATACATATAACTACAAGCTGAAATTGCACAACAAATATTGGAATATGGACCATTTTTGAGATTACAGATCGCAAAAATTTAAATTTGGGGTCTCCCAAATTGATAACACTGACACAATTTATACTTAATTACTAGTCATTGTTTGTTGAAATACCATCTTCATTCATTTTAAGTAAAATGTACATGAAAATTGTGCAAACAAATCCAGTCCAGTGGGTTAGGTTAACTGGTAAGTCAAAGATAGTCATAGAGGTGAATGTGAGTATGGATGGTCTTTCTGTGTTAGCCCTCTGACAGACTAGTGCCCATTTAGCAGGGGCATAATTTCCAGGGGGGTTAGGGGGGTTATGAGCCCCCCAATAATCAGACCCAACCAAAATACCCCCCCAAATAAAATGATGAATTATCTTGCATAAATAGTCTGTTAATTTTCTTTTCTCATTTCAGGTATTACCAGCACAGTAGTTGGATGTGTAATTATCTGGGAATTTACCCAGATTTATTTATTTATTTAAACAGAGATCTTGACACCCCCCCCCCCCCCCCAAAAAAAAAAAAAAAAAAAGTTCAGCACAAAGTTACGCCAGTGCCATTTAGTATTCTACCTTTTGCCCCATGACAGCTGGAGTACTCTAATCCTGGAAGACCTTGAAAGAAAATGGATCAATGGACACCATCACAGTTGCAGTAAGCTAGTACTGGAAACTAAAGTTGTGACTATAGCAGCACTCTATATAAAGATAGTGCTGCTAAGTGCAAGAAGTCTTCAGCTGCCACTACTTCTCGTCCCACAGGGACTTAGAGACACAACAGTTTTTGTGCAAATGAAAAGCACATTTACTAATTTGTGCACCAAACGTTCTTTCCCATGATCAAACACCAGTACGGTCATTCTGATTTTTTCCAACCTCCATGGGGATCCAGACGGACTGTTGATGACAGTGTGCAAATTAGCCTGGCGAGCTTGACCTATGCCAGAGTTGGGACATACAAAATTTCCTTTAGGCCAAATAAATACTAGCAGTAGTAGTCATTTTAAAATATGTATTTAATTTTCAAAGATGGGAAGGCCTTCATTTGTTTATAGAAATAGTCAGAGGGAATTTGTAAAGTATGCCCAAATTCAGCTACAAAGCAGTTTATTTGTTTGTATGCACTATTCTGTCTCGTATTGTTTGTTATCAAAAAATTAGATGGCACTAGCTAGTTAGTTAGCTTTGCAACAAAAATCGTCTTTAGTCTAGGAAGCTGTTTTCAGTTGCTCCCTTATTCACAAGGTGTAACCAGAACAACCTACACAGAGCCATTTCCAAACATATTTTGTTTGACATTGATTTAATACAAAATGTAGTAAAGAGACATTTTTTTTAAACTTTTGTATCTGACCACATGGTGATACTACCATATCATCATGCTTGACAACCTAAAAGATAAACCCCATTTTAACCCCCTGACCAGTGACAGCTGGGATAGGTTCAAGCCACTTAGCAAACCTGAATTGAATATACAGTTTTTCAGAAAATCGATGCCCCTTTATAACCTACAGTTTATGAGAGTAATCCTCACATATATGAACAAAAAAGTGTTTTAACCACCCTAACAAATGTCAGTTAGCCAATCACAGAAAAAACAAGTATTAGGGACTGGCGTGACTGATTTTATCATCAGGTAATAATTTTTGACAATTTAAAAGAGGTCAGGTTTTAGCCTTTATTTAAATTATGAATTGGTGTAGTCATCATTATCATTGTTGTCCTCATCATATTGAGCAATACTGACTTAATATTGTAAAATGAAATATAAAATACATTTTAATACAGCTAAAACTTGAAACTCTACTGTAAATCATCCAAATCAACTGGTTACTGGTTCCTAATAACAATATACCAACATAAAAATTGCTTAAATCATATTTGATAAGTGGTTTTACGAGTTGATTCGCACTTCACACTTATTGCCAGTCAAAGTAGCATAGCTGTAGACATGACAATCTTTAGCTTGCATTTGTAACCCACTAAAATTTGCCTCATGAAAATGAACTGCTTTTACCAAAGAATGTCAGTAGGTGGCACTATGAGATTGTTTAGTGCTTGTGAACTTGAGTTGAGAACTATAGAGAAGGAGAATAGCGAGCTACTCACCGAGTTTTTCTTAAATCCTTGTTCAAGAAAAAGGTTATGTGTGAAGACACAAATTGGATTTTACTCTTCCGATTGTTGGGAAATGCGGACACTTTTTGTTGATGCCGATGTACCTCTGTTTTTGTTCATTTCCGGTGAGTTGACTAACTGTGCTAGCATAGCAAGCTAATCGTTAGCTAATCATTAGCTTTGTATAATGTAAATTTCATGTGTTCCTTTTAAGTGCTGTATTATCTTTTTATTTCTTCACTTGTGAATGTTTTAAACCAATCTGAAATATTTCTTTGGAAGCTAGTAGGTAAGTTTTATTTATTGTAATGAGATGATAAATATGAGCAGTCTTTGGCTAAATAGTACTGCGACCACGTTTTGCACTTTCCTCGTGCATCAGTAATGTACATTCTCTCAATTCATTGGATTGATGTGACTGCTGTTCACAAAATATGAGATTTGAGTTAAATTTGTATGATGTGGAAATTGTTTTAAGGTTCTTTGATTAATTTTATTATTGATTGCATTAAGTTGTTATATACAAAGAGTGAGAGACATTTGGTCACTAGTGTTGATTAAGTTGTTATATGATATTCATGTAAAATATGTTCACTGCCCTGTGCAGGTTGGTTTTTTTTGTTGGAGTCTAAAGTTGCGAGCCAGGATTCAGGATCCCCAGCTGCGATACAGGAAAGATTTCCAGCCTACTTAGAAGTGACAACTGCGTTACTTCTTGACAGATAAGCTTATGAGATCTCAGAACAATACACTACCCGGGTAGTACTACTAACATTAACACTATACACACACACTCACACACCTGAACTGAAAAGACTGAAAAGAACTCTGAACACTGAACTCTGAACTCTAAAACTGAATACACGGACTGACAAATATGGACTATTGGAACTGTTGTGAACTGTTTTTGGTTTTGTTTTGAATAAATGTTGACTGTTCTTTTAGCTGTGTGTCATTCGCTCCTTAGTCGATTCCTAGAGACCCTAAGCCTAAGATCCTAACTTTCTCTACATTCAGTAGTGGTAAAGTATCGTCTGTTACACATTGTTTATTTAATTTGGCCAACTCTGTGATTCCTAATGCATGGAAATCTGTCTAAGATAAGGCGTTCCTTTTCCTTGATACAGTAAAGCCCCAAAGGGGTCAAGTTTAGATCCTCTACTCTGGATTCTCATACACTCAACCTAGTATCTTATTGAATACATATAAAATTAGTCAAAAAAAAAAAAGCGAGTCAGAAAAGAAAAAGTAGAAAAAACCTTACCTAGACGGAGGACTGAGCATGAACAAACTGTGTGCAGTATAAAATTGCCATTGTGATCGGATGAACTTCAGAAAACCTGCAAAGAACTGTGTTTTTTAAAACTGATATAAACTATTACCAAAATAATTCTGCCTACATTTTATTATTTATATCTTTGTCTCTTTAAAAAAAAATCCATTCTGCCTGAAGGTAAATCTGTCTTATTATAATTTTCACAGCAATTCTGACATCACTACAAAAAGAATCCCAAAAAATCAACAGAAGTGCAAATTTGTATCTTTTACATCAGTGGAAATGTGTTATTTGATTAAAATTCGGTGGATCAGGTTTCAGTACTTGAGCACTGGCAAAACCACCTCTCAGTTTATCCTTCAGGACAAAGACCGAGAGAAATAGTTGTAGCTTTCCATAAGCAGTTATAGGCAACCTGTCTGAAAGTGATCAACAGAGATGGGCAGTAATGCGTTACTTGTAACGCGTTACTGTAATCCGATTACTTTTTTCAAGTAACGAGTAAAGTAAGGGATTACTATTGCAAAAACGGTAATTAGATTACCGTTACTTTCCTGTAGGAACGCTGCGTTACTGTGTTACTATAACCGTGATTTTTTTGCGAGAATGTCTCATGACAGTGACGTAAGCGAGTGCTACGTTGGTGACAACAGCTGTGTGCAGATCAACAATGGATCATATATCGAGTGCGGGAGAGAGTATGAGCGTGCAGCGTTTAAAGCGTGGAAGTACTGACCTTACTTTAAGTTTGATTCCATAAAAAGTGACAAAAACATTAGTGTCCATTGTGCGTGGGAAGAAAACTTCTTTTTACAGCGAAAAAAACCCCTAAACTTCCAAGCAAGCACCGAGTGCGCTACGGGTAATGGGAAACTCACAGAGAAACTCGCGGATTCTTCCACTGACCGCTGCGGCACACCTGCACCAGGGTAAACCTCCGCCTACCCCGCTCCTGCTTTACAGGTGAAAATAGAGCAACAGGACCGCTAGTCTTTGACTTTATTTATTTTCTGCTGTGTTTTACTTGCATCTATTTGAAAGAGTGAGTGTAAACACACACAAAAAAAAAAATTATGTGCTGGAATGTGCAGAAAATAGGTTTAAATATTAAACAAATTTCTTCCAGTCAGAGAATGTTGCATATAATTAAATTTTTGCTTGATGCATAAAGTTAAAAGATTAAAACTAATAAAACAAGTTTTAAAAAGACACTTTTCCATTTGATTACATTTTGTATGATGGATTATGTAGAAAAAGTAGAATTGGGCTGAAAGATCTATCACTTTATCACCTATTCAGGCTGTAAATCGTGTTTTTAAAAAGTAACTAAGTAATTAATTACTTTTGAAAATAAGTCATCAGTAAAGTAATGGGATTACTTTTTGGGGGAAGTAATCAGTAATTAGTAACTTTTTTCAAGTAACTTGACCAACACTGGTGATCAAGTTTTCCAAACAGCACTTGGACAGAAACATCCCGCCATCCCAGCAGAAAAATGATTACAAGGAGGAAAGTAGAAAAGGAAAAAGGACAAGAAAAACAAAACCCAGCCCTAACCGGCTGAACCATGACACTGTTTAACTTTGCACTTCATTTTTCCAGAGGTCTGGGCCTTTTTGACCCGGCTACAGGCATGCCCAGATAAATGTGTCCATGTTTCCTTGTTCTGCTTTTAGAAAATTATGAGTGGTGAAAGAGG
Organism: Neolamprologus brichardi; assembly: GCF_056152115.1. Classification (NCBI taxonomy): domain Eukaryota; kingdom Metazoa; phylum Chordata; class Actinopteri; order Cichliformes; family Cichlidae; genus Neolamprologus; species Neolamprologus brichardi. The sequence continues at coordinate 4,672,214 of NC_142120.1, read as the reverse complement.
TACAAGAGTAAGAGTTGGACACAATAGAGTAGCTGGGGGTTTCTTGACCAACCAAGGGTGTAGTCCAGGTGATATCAGGTTACAGTTACACTTACAGAGGATGACCGGAGGAGACGTGAAACTGTTTATTGAATGACTCACAGTTCACAAGTTTGGTTTGGATCACACTGTATCCTTGAGCTAGGCTGTGTCAGTTTCTAACTTTCCCTGAGCACTTTTATGAAGACAATCAATTTATTTTGATGACCATAATACAAATACTTAACCTCCTAGGACCTGGCGTCCACATATGTGGACATCACATTTTGGGTTATTTAGACCAAAATACTCAATTTTGCTCTACAAGGGTCTGATATCCACTTACGAGGACATTATGCTGTTACTGTTCTATCAAAATTTTAAACAAATATCCTCATATGTGGCTCTTATTTTTCATAAAATAATGTAAAAAAAAAGAAAAAGTGGTAATTCTTTGTTTTTACATTCATCGGGTCCCAATATGCCCAAATATCAAAGAGAAATAAAAAAATGCATGCCATGGAAGAGTTCGGGTCTTAGGAGGATAATCTACTGACAGCAAACCTGCAGACTGTTACTTGTACTGTGATTAAAATATTATAGTATAAGCATGTGTTTTGTGTGGGGAAAAAAACATGCTTAGCACCCTACCCAACACCCCAATACATAATAATAACTTGCACTGATAAAAACTTTCTCACATGCTGGAAGCATCATCCACATGTATGCAACTGTAGAAATACAATTCATCTCAGCTTCGGCACCCGATTCTCTTGTTCTTTACATGATTATGCTTCAGTTTAGCTCACTATTTCTAACAATGCAATTTTGTTGATAAATCTAATGACTTTCTATAACCTTGATATGTAAATATTCCAATGTGTTGCTTCTCATTACCATTTGGATGTCCAGATAATGAGAATGACAGGGCTTAAAGTATCAAAGAGAAAAGCTACAGTGTCCTGTAAACTAAAATGAGTTTGACAGCCCTGCTCTGATGACTGGGCACACATACACAAATAGAAATGTATGTTTGGCTATCTTTTTAATATTAATGCACTTTCAAGCCTCTTACCCCAAGTTAAAAAAATTATAACTATGTCCCATCATACCCCAAATCTACTTTAACCTTTAAACCAAAAACTTTAAACAAAAAAAACCCCCAAAAGTCTTTGAATGAATTTGTGTTTAGAATTTTTCAGGAAAGGATGTGAAATGACGCAAAATTTTGTGTACATCAAACATGAGATATAATATAGCACATTAATTCTCAGTTATATAAAAACATTTAAGTATAGCCTAGTTACATAGTACTCATCTACAGGTTCTGAGTCAATATTGGAAAGTTGTTCTATTAAACCAGTTTTATAAACTTGTTTACTCATTTTGGTTTGTCTGCCCCAGGCTGACAGCGTCTTGGAGGAGACTTCTGGTCAAAGGATTAAAACAGGGCCTTAGAAAGTGAAAGAATAACAGGGGAGTTGGGGATTTCTCAACCTTGTCGGACCACAGTCCTGGTGATATTAAGTTACAGTTACAGTTACAGGAAGTGAGTTTCACAGCCAAACCTAAGTTTAAATCACACAGTGAACAAATTAATATGTTTAATTGACCTCAGCAAACACATAAAACTAAAACGGCTTCCTATACTGAAACTTGATTTAAAGAAAGATGGTTTTGTTGGATGGAAACTGCTTATTTCAGTTTCTTTAAATCAAATCTATTTGGGTTTTTAATTTCTCTGTGTGTGTACGTCTCTTGCTAATGTTGTTGTTAAATCTGTTCTCATAGCCACATTGCTGGAACAAATTATTCCCCATAAAATAAATCATTACATCATAACTTTAAGGTGAAGACAGGTTTAATAGATAGGGTAAGATTAGGTTCGCATTAAGCTTTGGGGTAAGGATTAGATCTCCAGGAAATGAGTGCACTTCAGTGCAATGTGCCCTAAAGTGATGGCATTATGTATGTGGTCATTCAAGCAACATGTTAGTACTGACACAGACTATATAAGCTGTCTGTTGGCTATTTTTCGACTTCTTCCTGGCTACAGCTGTTGCAAGGGAGCGTCAGGGATCATGAGCTCAAAGCGATGGATGCTCACTCTCTGCTTTTTTTGTTCAGGTAAAAAATATCTCCCAAGTGTTCGTGTTATTTTTACGTTCATATCTGCTTTAACTCTCCTTTTTCATCTTAGCTTTTGGCACAGGTGAATCTATGGCAACAAGTGAAAGTCAAAAATGTGAGTATGCAACATTTGTTTACTATACTTTGATGGTATTTCACGTGAAAGTGAAAACTTTGCAAGAACTACAAGAAATTATAATAATTTTGATATACTAAAATATTATAACTCACTTTTTAAAATTTTAGTTATTTTATAATTCACTCACTTTCAGAACTTTCTTGTGATCAGACACTTGCAGGACATTCGGCAGTGGAGTCGTTCAGCCTTTCCAAGGTTCAGGATTCTATGTGCATTCCAACTGTCCCTTCACCCTCACTCGATTCACCCACAACCGAGTTGAATGCGACGTCTCCATACGCCGAGGGAACAGTGGCTTGGTGGTGCAAGTCGAGATCATCATCAATAAAGTCAGGACTGTCCTTCAGAATGGAAGCATCCTGGTGGAGGACAAAAGGTTTGGCCTCTAGACTATTTATTAAAAATATATAGCCACAGAAATGATTATCTGCCCCGTACAGCACTGAGTTTTCTATCCTACCTGGTAACGGCCTTCAAAATTATCTTAAAGAAGAAAAATTAAAATAGAATTTATGAATTGTCATCTTGCTTTTTGGTCTATATTTTCTTTAGCTTACATTCAGTTAAAGCCATTATGCCAGAAGTGGCAGTTTCCATATTGTGATGTGATTGGTCACTACCGCCACAGAATTTTTAAAATGTATGATTTACTGTTTTGGAGGACGTGTAACATGATTCGCTATTTTAGATTATTTTTAAATCAATGTTGAAGAAGCAAGGACACCAGAGGCCAGAGGTAAAGACAAGAGTAACCTTTGAGACATGTGATATTTTTACAGTTCAAAACTACGAGGTAAATGTTTTTGATATTTGGCTTCTGTCTATACTGTAAAATTCCTGAACCGAGGCTTCTCTCTGCCTATTTACAGTGTTTCTCTTCCATATGATCACACCTACCAGCATATTTTTCAGTACGGCATCTACACTAAACTGAGGAGCTCATTGCTGCCTCTCTCAGTCACCTGGCACAGTGTAGCTGGAGGAATAGACACTCTTTGGGTGAGAGCACTCATAGACACCAGGAAAGCTGACATACATACACTCTGAATTACTACATTATCTAATGTTTTTGTATAAATTACTGTTAAGGTGGAGCTGAGGCAAGAGCTGAGCACTGACATGACTGGACTGTGTGGAAAACACAGTATATCATGTAATTATCTTAATAATTTTATTATTATTGTAATTAATAGGCAATAGTACTATCTAGAGCAGCGGTCTCCAACTTTTTTTGTGACACGGACCGGTTTATGCCCGACAATATTTTCACGGACCGGCCTTTAAGGTGTCGCGGATAAATACAACAAAATAAAACTAGTACCGGTACCGAAAAACAGAAAATTTATTCATAACACACGTGAAAAGACCCAGGAAAACCAAGTTAACAATAAAAATGATAACAAAATAACGCTGAAAACCGATAAAAACCCTGAAAACCATACATTTCACACCTGAGCCTCAACTCCCGCGGCCCGGTACCAAACGACTCACGGACCGGTACCGGTCCGAGGCCCGGGGGTTGGGAACCGCTGATCTAGAGTAATGGTTACAGTGTAGATGATTGTGAAATTATTATAAATAGTGGTTATTATTGACCATAAATTAGTAAAATGTGTTCAAAAAGTCAAAGGAGTGTCAATTTAGTGCAAAGTAGGTGTGCATAATTACAATGAATACTTTCTTACAGAAAATTTGCTTTTTTAAAAATGTGGTATTTGTTTACATAAAGTCTCCTAAAAGAACATGTGTTTTTCTGCATTCAGACAATGAGCAGCAGCTGGTCAGAGAGAGCGTGCTCCCTGATGACACGTGTCAAACCAGAGATTCTGTGTCAGCTCCTAATTCAGTAAGTTCTGCTGATCTGTATGAAGTGATGGAAAAATCCTTGTTATGTAAACACTTTTTTTCAGGTTTCTATGTCCAGAATGAACAAATTCACTTCATCTCCAATGAAATGATTGCTAGTCATTAAATGCCATGCTTGGCATTTAATGACCAGTGTTGGGGAGTAACGGAATACATGTACCGCCGTTACGTATTTAAAATACAAAATATGAGTAACTGTATTCCGTTACAGTTACCGTTTAAAAAGGTGGTATTTAGAATACAGTTACTTTGTTGAAATAAATGGATTACACGGCGGTACTTCCCTGTTTCATATTGTGGCGGGTCAGGCCTGTTTGGGTTTTGTTTGACAGCTACGTTCTGTTGTTCCAGGCGGCAGCGTTACGGTTGCCATGGTTACAGGGTGACGCTCTCTCTCTGCGTGTTTCCTGGGTGAGAGAGCGACTGTTGTTGTTGTGCTAAGCTAATAGGCAGAATGCTACAGGCACAACCCTAAAGAATGTAGCATCATGGGCAGTGTAGTCCGTGCTGCAGGGAGAATGGACTGCCATACCTGTTATGTGTCTGTGAGCGAGGGAGGGAGAAACAGGAAAAGTACGAGCTGTCATCGAGCAAAAACGGGAGCTGGAAGCATGTAAATATAATAATAACCACTGCAGCCAAGAAGAGTGCCTGACGAGCCCAGTTGTAAGTAAGCTATTAAGACTCGACTGTACACCGTGTTCGTGTTTTCCTCCAAAAACAATAAGTTCCGTTGGAGCAGCCTTTCAACGCCTCTCTCTGTCTCTCGCTAGCAAAGTTGACCCAGACAACAAAGTAAAGCTAGTTTTCGGCTACGAGCCCGACATGGAACCCACCGTATTAGCCAGAGGTCCCTTTACTACGGTTCGGAGCCGCGGACCTTCAGTAACAGTAATAAATCACGGCAATAGCACATTCATGTAGTTGTAAACAGCATGATAATATATTAAGTAATCCAAAGTATTCAGAATACATTACTCTCATTGAGTAAGGTAACGGAATACGTTACAGAATACATTTTAGGGCATGTATTCTGTATTCTGTAATGGAATACATTTTAAAAGTAACCTTCCCAACACTGTTAGTGACTAAGTTAAGATATGAAATTACACATGAAGTTAGTAGACAATTATGAGACAATCTGAACAAAGTGATAAATGGGCCGTTTAGATGTCACATGATCTAATCTATGTCCCCTGATTGGTGGTGCTGTGGAGATAGTGGCTTTTCCTGACAGGGAAAACTGTTTTTGCCAACACGTTTCAGAGGATCGATGTCTGATGTAGCAAGGTTATAAGTGAAATGACCTTCTAGCTATCTCCTAGTGCGTAACATTTGGGAGTCTATGCAATCAGCTGTATTTCCAAACACCTAATCATAAAATTTAGGTCAAATGTTTACATCACACGTGGACTCTGTCAGTTGGTTCTAGATTATTTCTCTGGTATTTGCAGGTCTGCAATCAATTCTTCTCCCACATCACGGGTCATCTACAGTTAAGCTGGCTTCATTACCTTCAGCTGTGTTACAAGAACATTTACAGCTACGAAGACAGCAAATATATCAGCTGTGCTTTCTTCAAAGAGATTGGTCAGCTTTTTGGAAAAAGGGGATCTTTCTGGAACAAAACGAGTTCCATAACCAAATGCGGTAGGTGATCTTTAATCAGATTTAACATTTTGAAAAAAGTTGAGTTTTGTTACGTTAAATTTAACTTTATTTTAACTGGGAATTGAAAATTGCAATGAAATATTGTCTTTTTTTGTGTGAAATTAGATCAGCCGACCTGTCCTGGAAATCTGGTTTATCAAGCAGAAGGTGCCCCCTTTGTTCCTAGCTGCTCCAATCCCAACCCACAGGTCACCAACCAGGATATGACTAGCTCCTGTGTATGCCCGGATGGTGAGCAGATCTTCAGTCATTCAGCAGCTAGAATAATTTATATGGCTTTATTTTTTGTTAACTGTGTTTTAAGGCGGTACTAAACATGTGTCTAGGCAAGCTGCTTAATGATCACTTTCCTGGCTTCAGCTGTGTGAATCCAGCCAGTTGCCCCTGTGTGTTTGCTGGCCAGACCTACTTAACTGGACAGACACGTAGCACCAAGTGTCAGTCATGGTAAGTAGACTGAAAAACAGTTTTTATATGAGGTAAAATGGTGAATGGTAAATGGCCTGTATTTGTATAGCGGTTTACTTAGTTTCCAAGGATCCCTTTACCATTCACACACACATTCACACACTGGTGATGTGTGCTACATTGTAGCCACAGCTGCCATGGAGCGCACTGACAGAGGCGAGGCTGCCGGACACTGGCACCACCGGGCCCTCTGACCACCACCAGTTCAACAGGTGAAGTGTCTTGCTTAAGGACACAACGACCGAGGCTGTCCGAGCCGATTACAAGACAAACTGCCAACTCTTGAGCCACGATTGCCCATTTGGTGTGACCAAAAAAAAAGTATCTGGCCCACAAAAAATTAAAAACCATACCTAAATTAAGTCTGACTGAAGTCTTCCTCAAAACCATCTTCAGAAGGGTTTCTAGCTGGTGGTGCCATTATCAGGTTGCTCAGGTGAAGGCCCAGTTTGTCCCCCCTATTCTCTGTATCTAATCCAGTGTGCAACTCATCAAACTGATATTCATTTGTTAAAGTGGACAAATGCACAGGGAGGCAGATCTGGTGAATTGGGAAGAAACTAACTGAAAACCTCTTAAACCTACAGCCATGGCAACAGGCAGACGTGAAGTGGTGAGAGAAAGGACCCAAGTCAGGGCTCTAGAGTGCCACTAATTTGGTTGCAAATGCGACAAAATTTTTCAATGGTGCGACAAAAAAAAAAAGAAATCTTACTGTTCGGGTGACAAAAAACAAAACAAACAAAAAAAAACATCTCTGCAACTCTCAGTGTGGTCAACAACACACACACATTAAGCCCCTATCGTGGACTAAACCAATCAGAGATAGTCAGGGGTGGGACCTCTCTGATTGGCTGTGGTCAATTTGAAATGCAAATAAAGTGAGCTTTATTTACAGTCGGGGATATGGAATAGAAACAAAGCTGAGCATGGCACAGACTAAACTAAAACAAAACCTAAACTGGGAACAACTACAAAATAACACAAAGGAACAAAAGCCTGGGACTAGAAACCTAAACATGAAACATAAAAGCCTGAGATGGGGAGAAACACAACCAGGAACATGAAGAAACTCAGCAGGTAATACACAGGAGACGCAGACAAACCAGCAACAGAGGAAGTCACAGGGAATAATACACAGAGGGATAACGACTGAATGGGAAACAGGAGGGACACACAGCTGGGGCTAATCAGACATCACGAGACAGGGAGGAAGCAAACCAGAATACACTGACATAGGATAAGGACTATCAAAGTGAAACAGGAAGCTTGAGACATTTGCGAAGACGCCGACTCAGAGACACTGAGACATGACTGGTTATGAAACAAGGAACACAGAGGAGACACACTTACCGAGACCAGGAGCTAGAACTACAAGTATAAAATGAACAGAAAACCATCAACACCCAAAAAAACCCATGAAAACAAAAAACCAAGCAATGTAACTTAATCAAACACAAAACACCTGGGTTGCAGCTAGAGAGACAGATCTTGTTACAAACTATGATCCTCAGCAAAAAGCTTGGTCAGTTAGACATCAAGGTTGGCTTCACTTTGTAAGTCTGAGCTAACTTACAAAGTGAAGACAACTTGGAACAGCAAACTTGCAGCAACAGCGCTAAAACTAGTCTAGAGAATAGGTGTTAGCAAATATTCCATTGATATGTTTTTTTAAATGTTGTTCTTTCATCTTATATCTAAGACATATTTTCCAATCATTCATTTACATTTTAGATCATCAACCAATTTCTTTATCTAACGTTTAAACCTGCCCCCAGTTTGTGTGAAGGTGGAAAGTGGCGTTGCTCTGAAGACGTCTGCCCAAGAAAATGTCTGATTGAAGGACAATTTGTTACAACATTTGATGGCAAACAGTATGGGGTCCCTGGTAAATGTGCATTCGTGGCATTACAGGTAATCTGCCCTTTCAACTCTTATCTAACATGGATCTATGTTCTTGTGAGTGGTTATAAATTCTTTGTATTTTAATTAATGACATTTGCAGTATCTCAACTGGACCGTGTTGATTCAGTTTTCTGATGAGGATGTGTCACTGAAAAAAGCTGTTCTTCAGCATAATCAGGTATGCCAAGTGTTTGGGCACTGACTTGGCATCTAAATGACAAACAGGCAGAGTCCACTCAAATTTGAATACTTTTCTTTTCGGACTTTCAGGAAACGTATACGTTCAAAAATGACATGGTGCACTTTGAAAACCAAGAGATTAGTGAATTTTATCAGTCTGGTAAGGCAAAGTAAACAGTCTGCTCAACTGTAAGGTTTTTCATTTTCCTGTGACTACATTTGATGGTTGCCTGCATACCTGTTACTTTTCAGATCATGCTCAAATTTACTGGCAGTCCTCAATGCACGTCCAAGTTGAGACATCCTCTGATATTAAGATCCAAGTCCAGTTGTCTCCAGAAATCCAGCTCTACATCTCTGCTCCTACAAAACACGAGGGCACAATGTCAGGTTGGGGAAAAAAAATTACATTAAAAGCACCATTGGTGGCATGATCCAGCTTGATCACTCAGGGTTTCCTTCAGGTCTCTGTGGCAACAACAACGGGGACAGCACAGACGACTTCACCAGCAGCAGCGGCATCATCGAGAACTCTGCTAAACATTTTGCTCTGTCCTGGAGTCTGGGCACTTGTGCAGTGAATATTCCCACCACCTGCATCAACACTCACAATGGTACCACTTAATGATTCAAATAAATCCTGTATTGTTCACACTGGCATCTAGCTTAAATACAAAGCTGACAGTTAATGTCTATACTAACAACAACCATTTATTTTTTATTTTTCCTACATTCGTCTAATCTTATTGCTAGAAAATGTTTAGTCCAATATTATATTATATCACACAGAGTTGAAACTACATACATGGTTCTAACAAACCAAAGAGGCTGGGGTAACATCCCATAATATACTGTGATACTGGAAGAAGTTCCAGGTTATAGTCAGATTTGGATTTCTAATGTATTGTCTACATTTAACAGACCAGTGTCACTGCTTTCAGTAGGCATAATTATTTATAGGTAAACCCTTTAGGTTTTGTAACAAGTTGACAAATAAGGGAATTATTATTATTTTTTATATCTAATTCATTTTCATTTTTCTAGAAATGTTTGCTAATGAAAAGTGCTCTCTGTTAAACAACCCAACTGGAATATTTGCCAAGTGCCATGGACATGTGCCACCTGACCAGTACTACACAGTAAGAAGAAATTTGGCCTTGTTGATAAATGGTCAAGAGTTAACTGAGGTTGAAAGATTAATATCAAGATGAAACTAATGTTTATTTGTAGGCTTGTATCCAAAGAACCTGTAACTGCAGGAATGTGGAGAGCTGCTTATGCGTTGCTCTGGGCAGCTATGCCAAAGCTTGTGCCGGTATCGGGGTTTTAGTTGGTGACTGGAGGAAAGCTACCAGCTGCAGTAAGTTCATGTTCTACACTATACTGTTCACTTCATTTTGTCACAATCTGTCCACTCTTTAGATGACACTTTATTGAAGAATAATTGATTGCTAATCATAGTGTTGTATTACAGCTCCAGAATGTCCAAAGAACCAAGAGTTCTTCTATGACATACAACCTTTCAACCGTACATGCCGCTCCCTGTCTGAACCTAGCCCTGCCTGCGAGGTGGATGACTCTCCTGTGGAGGGCTGTGGCTGCCCAAAAGGAACATACCTGAACCAAGAAAACACCTGCACTCCAAAGGCAGACTGTGTGTGCCATCACCATGGTGGTATAGCTCCTCCAGGGCCTGTTTTAATCAATGGACGGCAGTGGTGAGCTGTTTCTTTCAATGCATAAAGCCATTTAAAAATGCTACAATGTCAATTATGTAAACATTTTGCTTTGGTGTGTTGCAGCCTCTGTAAGAATGGAAAGCTGACCTGTTCTAAGGATTGCGGTAAATCCATATTTTTCTGCTGTAGTCAAATTCAAATTCAAATTTTATTTGTCACATACACAGTCATACACAGTACAATATGCAGTGAAAAGCTTAGACAACTGCTCGTGACCTAAAGAAAAAAAGAAAAGGCTATGAATAAGATAGGAAATAAATATGAAAATTAAAAAGGGTAAATTTAACTAGGAATGAATAAAATAAAATATAAGTTAATATAAGTTAAAAATGAAATAACTGTACAACACAAATTAGAATGAAGGGTAAATTTAACTGGGAAAGAATAAGATAAAATATATAAATTAAAGTTGAAAATAAAATAACTGTACAACAAAATACACAATACACAGTATAGAAATATATAAGAATGTATGAAGAAATATAAATATATATATATACACAATAACAGCAGCGCACATGTCACATGAAACATAATTATAACAAATAATAATCATCAATTTATCCACAGTTTTAGTATCCTCTGTGATGTCAATAGTGTGAATATGCATAAAATGCCATTGTAAACAACCACGTGTCATATAATACATAGCACAATATTATGTTTTGTGTTAATGACCAGGATGCAAAAATGGGAAAGTTTGTGTACACTGCTCTGAGAACCCCATTAAAACAGTTCAGAAAACTTGTGACAGCCTCAGCAAACCACTGGTAGGTCAAAGGATCATCATTTTATGGCTTTCTATCATTATTATTATTATTGTTGTTGTTGGATTCTTCCTTCATAATTTTTGTGTTTAGACGGCTGACATGTATTATTATTATTTGTTTTTGTCATGGTCTGTTGACCCAGCGTTTTAAGTTTTAGTATATTTGGATGTTGTTTATGTTTAAGTTCATTAGATTAGCGAAGTTCATTTGGTTATTAGACTCCTTGTGTTTTCTTTCCCTGTATTTAAGTTTCCCTCACCCTTTGTGTTTCATGCTGCGTGTCTTATGTTATCAAGTTTGTATTATCATGTCTGTCTCATGTTTCCTGTTTTATTTTGAAGGAGTCGTGTGTACTTTGTTCATTGTATTTAGTTTCACTTCCTTTGTCCTGTCATTAGGCTCATGTCAGTCAGCTGTTCCTCCATGTGTTCCCACTTCCCCTAATCACCTCCTGTGTATTTAAGTCCTCTGTTTTCAGTGTGTCATTGTCAGGTCGTCTGTTGTCCACGCCATGTTTCCTATGCTATGCTATGCTATGCTATGCTATGCTATGCTATGCTATGCTATGCTATGCTATGCTATGCTTCGCTTCGCTTCCAAGTTTCTTGTCTAGGTTTTTCTTATTGTTTGTTTAGATTTCCCAGTTTAGGTTTGTGTTATTTTTGCTTCAGTTTGCCTTGCCCTTTGTTTGTACCTTTTTTTACCAGCCATATTAAACGGCTCGCTTTTTGTTAACATTTCAAGTTCTGTTCCCTGTTCCTTGGAGTCTGCGTTTTGGGTCCTTTTGTCAACCCCTACAGTCTGCCCTCGCCAGACTGTGACAGTTTTTTTAGTACAGGATGATTATCCATTGATCAAACAATTCAAATCTGGTTCTATTAATATTTCTCATTGTAGTTTTTATATAGCTGTCACTGGATTGCAGCTCGAATGTATACCACTTTGTCTAAGATGGATTTGGAGTTATGATTAGGCTGTGATAAAACGTTCTTCGGTTTATTCTCAGGTTGATGATAAAGTCTGCGAGAATGGTTGTTACTGCCCACATGATCAATATGAAGATCACCATGGAAACTGTGTATCAAGGGACAACTGCACCTGTGTGTACAGTGGTAAAGTCTTCAGGGCAGGAGAGACTGTTAAAACCAACTGTAAAAACTGGTAACACACTCATAAGTGGCACTTTACTATTTAACTGACAACATTTAGTTCATCCTCAAACTATCATGGTTTTGTGTCTCTGTCTTGCAGTGTCTGTGGTTGGGGTCAGTGGGACTGCACAGATGAGCCGTGTCCCGGGACATGTCAAGTCTATGGAAATGGACATTATCAGACCTTTGACTCTAAATGGTATCAATTTAGTGGACACTGTCAGTACACACTTGTAGAGGTGAGGCCAAGCACGAAAACTGACATAAAAAGCTCAGTAGTGTGTAGAATTGTTTGCATCACAGTTACACATCACTTTACCTGTCTTATCATTATTTTATTTTTTTAGGATTACTGTGGAAAACCAAACGGCAGCTTCTCTGTCAGAGTGGAGAGCGTACCCTGCTGTGAAGAAGTACTCACCTGTTCTCGCTCCATTGTCCTGGACCTGCAGGTTTGTATCTCTTTCTGCGATGAATTTGCTGACCAAGTGGCATTAATGATTGAATTTTCAAGCTTTACTTTGATGGTAATGGCTGTCATAAAGTAGAAGATGCTTAATACTAGTTTGTCAGTTACAAGATATGGATTTTAATTCTTTTGCTTTGATCCAACAAGGGCAAAGCCACGCTGACTCTGAGTGACATGAAGGTGACCAAAAACCTACAGCAAGGCTGGACCCTGCAGGAGGATTCACTTTACAGTATCGACACTGTGGGACTCTACGTCATAGTGTCAGTGCCGAGCAGCGGGATCACTCTCATCTGGGACAAACACACACGGCTCACCATAAAGCTGCATGAAAACTGGAGGGTGAGCAATGGAAATCTGCACACTTCTCTATTGACAAAATATTCAGCTGGAAGTTGCATATTTGCTGTTATAATGATGAAGATTTTATGCATACTTTGTTGACATTTTAATCACCTCTGTATTGTGGAACGCCTGCAGAGCAAAGTTTGTGGCCTGTGTGGGAATTTTGACACCAATGAGATGAACGACCTGCAGATAAGTGGCTCAGCAGGTGAGTAAAACTCATTTTTTGTTTCATCATACAGTCATAAATCAAAAAGTCAAGCTTTGCAAAAATAAATAAACAAATAAATGACTTACAAAAATCTGTTTTCAGTGGCATCCAGTCCGATGGCCTTTGGAAACAGCTGGAAGGCAGCCACTCCTCCTTGTTCTGATGTAACTGCTGATATATTTCCATGTGATCGCAACTCCTACTGCTCAGCCTGGGCCCAGCGGCGCTGTATGATTATTAAAGGAGACACTTTCAAAGACTGTCACTTGAAAGTATGTGGTTTTTTCTTTTTTAAAGTTTTATCCAACTTTTTTGCAATATCATACCATACATAAAACATGTTAAGAACACCTTTGGATGTTCTCAAATCCCCAGGTGGACCCAAATCCTTACTATCAGGCTTGCTTGCTTGAGTCCTGCTCCTGTGAGTTTGAAGGGAAGTTCCTGGGCTACTGCACAGCTGTGGCAGCTTATGCAGAGGCCTGCAGTGGCCAGGATGTCTGTGTAAAGTGGAGAACACCTGACCTGTGTCGTGAGTTGGGGCCTTTTTTACATATGCAGTTAGTTTTACATAACCTCGAACCTATTTTCTAGTTAGCTAAGATTTAGCTGAACTATGATACATTTTCTCGACATAGATTTAATTTTTATGGCACATACATTCCAGAAACTAAAAATATTACCTGTTTACATATTTTTGTACTTCTTAATGCTTATCATTAAGAGGTAATCAGTCACAATATGTAATGATCATTATGGGAAAAAAATTTAAAAGTGTCAAAAATATAATTAATCTGTTATATTTCACCTCTCTAAATACCAGCAATTTACTGTGACTACTACAACAAGCCTGGACAGAGTATTTGGCACTATGAAGCCTGTGGTAAGAGGAGAACCTGCGGTAAAAGAAACAACCTCAGTCACAAACTGGAAGGTAACCAAATATTCTTCTGCTAAAATACTACTGAAATACACGTAAGATACAGTATGTGAGCTACTGGTATGAGCTTTGTTTTGATTATCACTCTAAATTAACAATCGTGGATGCTGTACTTTTTAAACTTCAGGATTTCCCCCACAGTTGAAGGAGAGTATTCATAAATTTATATTAAATTAATGTGACTCATTTACTTTAAGCTTTAAAAAAAAACCATGGAAACTAAGGGCCATCTAAAGGCCATCAAACCACATTTTATTGACATGTACTGAGATGTGAAGTAGGGATGCAACGATACCAATTTTTTCAAACCAATACGATACCGATACTTGGATCTGAGTACTTGCCGATACAGAGTACAAACACCGATACTTCTAACACACACACACAACACACACACACAAATGCAATGAATTGGAAGACATGTTTTATTTTATTCTCTGCCGATAATAAATAGCATCTTATTAAAAATGACCACAAAAAAATTTCAAGTGAAAAATAAGCACTTTTGTTAAATTATTGCACTGTAATTTAACAAAATATCACTGAACTATTGGCACTAACTCGAGCTTTCAGAATAATAAATAAACACTTCTGTTTGGAATAAAATAAATACAAATTAGATTTGAAAATAAAATAAACTTTTAAATTGTTGCAGAGTGTCCATATTGTAAACAAACAAACAAAATAACGAAAGTTTTTGGCATTGGCGAACAAACTCCTCATCTGCCCGTGGATCATCAGTCGACTGTGCCATTAAACCAAGGACTGACATCGCGCATACACTGTTTGTCTTTACCTCTTCAGAAAGTTTTGGCACCATTATCGCAATTTCATATTGCAGCTCGAGTATGCTGAGAAGACGGTGCAATCCTCTGTTTTCCACGACCGGCATTGGCTGGTCATCCAGAGCGATAAAATGAGTCAGAGCCTCTGTTATTTTAACTGCCCGTGGATTTTCTCTTGACATTTTTCATCGCTTTTCCAAAACCTGAGTTAAAGTTGGCTGTTCCGGTCCACACTGCTGACATTTTGTTTAGCCTAGCTACAGCAGCCTCCAGTTTCTCTTTTTTATCTGGAGCCGCCAGTCTCACTCGCCTAACCCAGTGCCTGTTTAGTGCGGGATGTCCCCCTAGTGGCCAATCTAAAAACTACAACAGAAATGACAAGCCACCCTCTGATTAATGAAATAAGTTAGTATCGGTTCATGGTATCGGTTAACTTTCACGAGTATGAGTACACGCACATTTTACAGTATCGGCCCCGATACCCGATACCAGTATCGGTATCAGTGCATCCCTAATGTGAAGCCTGTTTAACTCACTAGATCCTCTAAAGTAAAATACTTTACTGTTGTTTATTTTTGGAAAAGGCTGTTACCCCAGATGTCCAAAAGACACTCCATACTATGATGAGAATAGTGGAGAATGCACCACACTGAAGGACTGCTCTTGTTACTTCAATGACACAATTGTACAACCTAGACAAGTGGTGAAAATCAACTCTACTGAGTGGTACGTTGACCTATTCATAGTATATATGGTATCTAAATATCAACATTTTCAGTGTAATCATCAAATGTCAAATCAAGTGTTACATTTGAGGTGACACTGCTGGATGTTCTGTGTATTTTCCAGCTTGTGTGAAAATGGAAGAATTTATTGTGGTAAGTTTGAGTGACAATTTGGATTCCTTTACTATTACATTGTTACTAAATATATTTTTAAATGACGTTAGAATTGCAACTGCTTTGATGTGGGTAACATAAAAAGATCTACTGCAGTGAACTACTGTAACTACTGAAGATTATTTTTTAGCCCTGTAGAAAGTCTTCAATTAAGGCTTCTGTATCTGTTACCACTTCTATTATTACAGCACCTCCACCCACAGCTACACCTGTTACCACACCTGCAACAAGTACTCCCAAAACAACTGCTTCGACCACTGTCATTACACCAACATTTACCACTAACAATGTCTCAACTACTGCTGAAGCAATGTCAACAGTGTCCACCTCTACACCAGCAAATACTGCAACTACCACGGATGCATGGTCAACTATGGCCACCACCTCTACACCAACAGCTTCAGCAACTACCACTGCTCAATGGTCAACAGTGTCAGTAACGACTAATACTGCCACTAGTAAAGAAACATGGTCAGCAATGCCCACTACCACCTCTCAGCCTACACCTACTTCACCTGTTACTACACTGACAACTCCCTCACCTACCATAGTAACCTTAATAACCTCTACAGAAGCTAACCAAACATTAGAAACTACCTGGTCACGCACCACCTCATTTTCAACTATAACGAGTTCCACTTCTTCACTGACAACTGCTGTTTCGACACAACTGACAACAAAAATAAATGTCAGTGAACACACCACGGTACAGATTACCACATCAGAGTCTACAACTGTAGGCACAGGACCAACACAAACACAAGGGTCCACATCCCAGGGTGAGGTTTCTCTGTTCTTCATTGGTCCTAGATGTCCTTTCTGTACATGCAACTACATTTCTGTGTTTTTTCCATGTCTTCAATGTCTACAATCATACCACCAGTGTGTGAATGTGTAGACCTGAAGAATAGAAAACGCTGGGCTTGTGGTGAGACATGGACAGAAGACTGCTTCTATAAGAGCTGTGTAAATGGAAAGATCATTTTGGCATCAGTGGCTTGTCCAGAGCCTATAATTCCCAACTGTCCAAGAGGCCAGGCCACAAAGGTCTCTGATGGATGCTGTGAAACATGGAAGTGTGACTGTAAGTGATTCTGCTTTTGTTTTTTGATGTTTTGTTTTTCATTCCATTGATATGTCTTAATGCATTCTCAATCATCCAGGAAAATAAATCTCCAAAAGTTGATTCTGTTCATCTGGACGTAGTGTATTCTGGGAGAAACATTTCGTCACTCATCCAAGTGACTTCTTCAGTCTCAGCTGACTGCAGGATTCCCCAATCTTATAAACAGTACATTTGCATAATGACTGAAACCAGCCCACATCCTGGACAGGGAAGAACGCTGGTTTGAGCGCGGAGTCAAGGAGGCCATTTACGTGAAAAGGGAAAGACCATCTCTGAATCGAGGAGGGGGCCTAAGGGTACATCTTTTGCCATCTTACAATGCTGTGATTGCAGCCATTCCCCAACTCTCTGTGAATGGTACTTATGGCCAATGATCAGTGGGCTTTGATCAGTGGGTTTTGGTCAGTGGTTGTTGATCAATGGTCATGAGAATTTGCATAATTATGATTAAGGAACTGACCTCACAGCCCATTGTTCCTTCGCTGGGCTGGTTTCAGTCATTATGCAAATGTACTGTTTATAAGATTGGGGAAACCTGCAGTCAGCTGAGACTGAAGAAGTCACTTGGATGAGTGACGAAACGTTTCTCCCAGAATACGCTACGTCCAGATGAACAGAATCAACTTTTGGAGATTCCATTGATATAGTACCAGTTCACAAAAAGTACTTATTTTCAGGTACTTGAAAGACTTGGAATACTACAGAAAGAAAGCCCGGTGTTTCCTAAAAGCACCACTTGGCAACAGTGAGGGAGAAAAACTTAAAAATCTTGTAACAGGAGATAACCTCTAACAAACCAGCCATTTCTCTGCACACGGTGTACATATATATATATATATATAAGAGGAATGAACTGAAAATTGACTAATAGAAAAATAAGCACTCAACATATTAATAAGGCCTGCAAAAGCATGTGTAATCAGTTAACTAGAGAACAGTGCTCCCAGTTGGGCAATGACTCAATGCTTAATGCATGACTGGTCATCAGTCTGCAAAAAATATGCCCTGTGTCATTTTCTAAATGTTCTTCCTTTGTCTTGATAGAAAATCATGACAAACATGCGATCCTGCTTATCTAAAATATAATTTTACAGATATATTTTCAGCCCCTACCTTTCAAATCACGTGTTATTCTTTTCCTGTTCTATTTCCAGGCCAGTGTGAGCTGTACGGGGAGCCTCACTATATTTCTTTTCAAGGAGTCTATTTTGATTTCCTGGATCCGTGCACCTACATCTTGGCGGAGGAGCGTTCACCACGCCATAATCTTACTGTCGCTGTGGACAACTCCTATTGCGTGCCAGGCAACAATGGCTCCTGTGCTAAAGACATCATCCTAAGATATCAAAACAATATCGTCATACTCGGTATCGACCCACATTTGTTTACAGTAAAGGTAGAATATAACACAACTCGTATTTGCATTAAATGCCACATGTGTCTATTTAAGCTTACATTCTTCTGCAGAAAGTATTTCAAGATGTTTTAGCAAAGATCTGATGTGCCTTAGGCCTCTCTGAACGATGTGACGATACAACCACCATATGAAGAGCATGGGTTAAGATTTGAGACCACGGGGTACATGGTGTCAGTTCATCTCCCAAAGATCCGTTCTTATGTCTCCATCAGCCCGTCTCATAACCTGGTGGTCAATCTGGCCATGGAGCACTTCTTCAACAACACTCAGGGACAATGTGGTGGGTACTAGATAGAAAGCTGTGTGTGTGTGTGTGTGTGTTTTATCTGCACTTTTCTCAATTCTCCCTCCAGGTGTGTGTGGTGGAGCATCATGTATTCGCAAAGGAGGGCAGATTGAGGATGACGGATGCTGCGATAAGACGGCCTATGACTGGGTGTATCCAGATCCTCTAAAGCCTGCCTGTAATCCTGCACCAAGTGATGTACCCTGTCTTTCTGGGCCAACTTCAGCACCGCCTACACCACCTGTTCCCCCCTGCCCTCTGAGCCCATTATGTGAACTTCTACTCCACCCGTAAGTTGCACTTCGCTAACATACTACTGGCCAGATTGTGCTGGAATACATACTGCTCACTGATACATGTTTAAGGCGTAAATCTGAGACAGGAAACAGAATGATGCTTTTCCTGTAGTTAGCTGTAGCATGTTCTCTTTGTTGTTGGCTTGATGTTAATAATGTGTAATTTTAGCTGCCTTATCTCAGCATATTTTAATGAAACACCGGTGTAATGTATTTTTTCTCAGCGTTTTTGACACTTGCAGCAAGCATGTGGATCTAAAACTTAAAAAGAAGAACTGCCACTTTGATTCCTGCCTGAATCCTAATGGTTCTTGTAATATTTTGGCACAAGCTGCTGAAGAATGTAAAAATGCAGGTTTCTGTATTGACTGGAGAGGACTGACTAATGGATCATGTGGTATGCAACTTTTATCTCTTACACTTACAATCTTGGTGAATCAGCTTAACTCTAGTTGTCTAATAGACCAGTGTTTCTCAAGTTCTTCCTGAAAATAATACTTGTATTATTAACTTTAGTGTCCTCCATCACTTTTCAGATGTGCCTTGTCCACATGGGCTGGTCTACAGAGAATGTCATGACAAGCAGGATGATTTTTGCAATAGAGGGTAAAAAAACAAAAAGAAAAGCACTTTTAATAAATAATTCCAGAACAATTAAACAATTACTCTCGTCTGAATAAAACCACTGTAGGTTGGCTTTTCACCTTTATGTATTTTCTTGGGTTTGACTGTTCAGAGTGCGTTATCCAGGAGCCTCCCTTGAAATGAACACTGCAGGTTGTTTCTGCCCCAGCAACCTGTTTAGAGCTGGACCACACTCACATATCTGTGTATCTGACTGTGCCTGTGAGTAACTTGCACTACAGGGGGGTTACAGTGACAGCTAGAAGATTTTATTTCTTCATGAAACTCACAAGTGTGGAATTTAGTGAGTGAAGTGAGTTTCTTTGATCTTTTTATTCCCCCACAGATTGCAAAGGACCAAGAGGAGAGCCTAAATTTGTAAGTATCTTTTCAAGAGTGAAAAAAATTCAGTCTCGTCTGTATAGGGATGTAGATTCAGAAATATATTCCCTGATCTTGTCTTCCCAGCCTGGTGAAGTGTGGCAGTCCAACTGCAACCTGTGCACATGTAACAACCAGACTCAGACTGAGGAGTGTTTTCCAAAACCTCCAGTTCCTCTCTGTGGCCCCAGTGAGGTTTTAGTAACCACCTCCTGCTGTGGTGATCAGTTGTGTGGTAAGAACATCTTTTCTCAATTCTAATGTATGGTATAAGGGTCACAGTGCTGGTCAAAAGATATCAAAGGCACCTTCTCATTCATATGTTTTTCTTCATTTTTTCTATTTTAAATCATACTGTAGACTCCAAAGCTATCAGATGTTAAAGTGTTATTATACTTTTTTTTTTTAACAGCGAAATCCATGCTTGCACTGATCTAAAGTGAATTTTTTTCTGTTACCTGACTCAGATATTTGTTTTTCTTAAGCTGAACTCAGAGCTTGTTGTTATTTGTTGTTTTCCAGCCAAGAAGATATGCAACTATAATGGACAAATGTACGAGGTATGCTATCTTCTTTCTGGTCTTTTTCTTTGTTTATTCGGCAAAGCAAAGAGTTCTTTCTCACAGATCTGATCAGCCAAGTTAACATTGTTTTGCTGCGTTTTCTATGTTTTCTTTGTGTAGATGGGTGACAGATGGACAGATGTTGCCCACCCCTGCATGACATTTACTTGCAGCAGAGAGGGCATTCAGACAGAGAGTAAAGTCTGTCCCAGTCAAAGCTGCTCTGAGGTATTGAAAATCCACACGGTGATCCCTAAACTAAATACTGCATCAAGGGCATTTACTTTGATAATGTGATAATGACTACAGCAATATTGCAGTGTTTACAAACACCCATAAAATCTGATGCACTGGTGTCAGACCATAGTTAAAGGTTTGAAAGAAGAAACTCAGCGAACAGCTTAAATGTTGGAATTTATTTTCCAGGAGGGCAGAATTTGGGATGATCAACACTGCTGCTATACATGTAAGTAAAGCTAAGGAAAAAAATGTAACAACTAGCTTTGTTACATACTTGAAACACATTTTTTTCCTTTCAGTTTTTTTTAAATTGAACACACATTTAAGCATTCTACCTTCCAGAGGGCACCTTTGATTTGATTAAATGAATTTGTGCATGCTATGATTTCTTAGCATGTGATCAATATACAAAGAGCCAGCAGCAGAACAGGAAGTCACTGCAGGGGAAGCATTCGACATTTGACTCCTCTTGATGAGACCAAACTCTTTTTTTTTTTTTTGTACATTTCTGAGGTTCTCTAAAAATGGATAAATTAATATGATAGAAATACTATTTTAATCTGCCTTCCTAATCTTGGTGATATGCTCATGGATTACATGCACATATTTAGTGCAAGGGGATGGGATGACCTTCTTAGCCACACCCCTTGGGGCTTAGACTGTGAACTTTACACTTTATGATCTGGGTTACAAAACCATAAATCTCTAATTTTAGCATGACTCATAGTCTTACAATTCGATACACATGAAGATTTTAGAAGAGTCCATGTCTTAAAGCCCAAGCTGTCCTGAGAGTTAAACAAAGCTTTTTGTATATTGCAGACACACAATGACAACATGAGCATGAGTTACAATTTGTGTGCACCAAGTAGCGTTTGGGTGCTCCACAAAAAATGATCCTGATAAATTGTGTCCTGAATGTTTTTTTTCCTCCCCTTCTGTCTCCATGTACTCCTTGATTTTCATTATCATGGCCTCCTGTACGACATCACTTCCACCTCAAGGCGAGCAGAGATGCGCTCCCAAGATGTCCAGTATCAACATCACCATTGACAACTGCCGCACTGTCATACAGATGCCTTTGTGTCAGGGCCAGTGTTCCTCTCAGCCAAGGTGAGACTAAATCAAGCTGTCAAGAGCAAGACCTGTGAGTTTTTCTTTCCTGCCTCCTCCATCCCATCTCACTCTCCTCCTATACGTCCCTTGGTCTCTTGAAACAGGGTGGTGTTACACGGTGACTTGCTAGTGCAGCATAGCGCATGCTGTGTGGAGCAGAGCTCAGTGAAGAGAACAGTGACCCTGCATTGTTCTGACCTCTCTACTGTACAGCACACCTACAAGCACATCACCAGCTGTGGGTGCAGAGGTATAGAAATGTGCATCACAGATGAAAGCTAAAGATTTTCAGACTTTTGCTTTGTATCCGTTTGATTTGCAGATCAAAAACATTTGGTGTTCAATTATGGTGGGTTATTAATTAAAATAGTTTTTTGTTCTTCATAGAAATCAAGTGATGAATGTGCTTTCTATCAAATAAAGAAAATATTATAATAACCTCCAAAGTATGCAGTTTTCTTCTTTGTCAATGGGTAAAAAACATTTTTTTTTTGTTGGCAGATGCCTCCACCAAAGGAAAAAATTAAATAAATGTGAAGTTAAAGGGCAAACTGGGCCCAGGCCAAGATCAAGATGAACTTTATTGGTGTTCAAAGTAAACTTGGTACCTGGAGTCTGGAGTCTCAATCTGACGAAGCATTCAAAATTTCATGAAACCAGGAAGAAAAGTCTAAACGGCTCAAAAATGATCTCATCAACCTGAAATAGGCATCAAATTGTAGCCACAAGCTCTCTCTCCTTCATAACAAAGTTTAAGAATGGTGAATAAGAATTTTGACAACATGGTGGAAATACAAAAAGATTACAAATCCCAAAAATTACAAATCATACAAGTATCAGTTGTCATGGGAAATGTGTTGAACGTAAAACTCTGAATTGATTAATTTATTTCTCTTGAAACCAAACAGAGATTGAAAACAATAAAACAGGAGCGACACATGGCCACTGATGCCATTATGGATTTAAATGCTGCAACAGTATCTGTTTTCTTGTGAAGGTGATCTTTGTCTGGAAATCCATCAGGAAGCTCTGAGCTAAGCAGGTTACACAAAATGAGCAGCGACTCTGAGCCCAGTCATGAACTCCCTGACTTTGTCCAGATTCTCACAGAACATGTGAAAATTGGACATTTTGATGTACTGAGAAGAGGACGAACTCATCACTAAACACGTGAACCAACTGGTACCTGCAATGTTTCTGTTTTATCTCTTATAATAAAGTCTTCCTAAACTGCTTCATGAGCACTCACTCTATAAACACGTCCAATGTACTCCTCTTACTTCTTTAATCTCACTGAGCCTGCTCCCAAAATGGAAAACCAAAGGATAAGCACCAAGTTCACAACCCCCCACCCTCTTTCTTTTCTTTAAAAAGAGGATACATTATTTCATCACTGGTTGCTGGTAAACTTTAGAATTTGTTTGAAAATTTTAGAATGTCCTATAGACTTTCCTAAACTTTGCTTTAGATTTTAGGGCCCTAATGGTCAAGCTCATCTGTAGTCTCTGGCCTGCTGAAATCTCATTCCTCTTCCTGAGCTCTTACGTCATCTGATCAGCCGTTGCCAGTGTTGGGGAGTAATGGAATACGTGTACCGCCGTTACGCATTTAAAATACAAAATATGAGTAACTGTATTCCGTTACAGTTACCGTTTAAAAAGGTGGTATTTAGAATACAGTTACTTTGTTGAAATAAATGGATTACACGGCGGTACTTCCCTGTTTCATATTGTGGCGGGTCAGGACTGTTTGGGTTTTGTTTGACAGCTACGTTCTGTTGTTCCAGGCGGCAGCGTTACGGTTGCCATGGTTACAGGGTGACGCTCTCTCTCTGCGTGTTTCCTGGGTGAGAGAGCGCCTGTTGTTGTTGTGCTAAGCTAATAGGCAGAATGCTACAGGTATAGCTCTAAAGAATGTAGCATCATAGGCTGTGTAGCCCGTGCTGCAGGGAGAATGGACTGCCATACACGTTATGTGTCTGTGAGCGAGGGAGGGAGAAAAAGGAAAAGTACACGCTGTCACGGAGCAGAAACGGGAGCTGAAGCATGTAAATATAATAATAACCACTGCAGCCAAGAAGAGTGCCTGACGAGCCCAGTTGTAAGTAAGCTATTAAGACTCGACTGTACGCTGTGTTCCTGTTTTCCTCCAAAAACAATAAGTTCCGTTGGAGCAGCCTTTCAACGCCTCTCTCTGTCTCTCGCTAGCAAAGTTGACCCAGACAACAAAGTAAAGCTAGTTTTCGGCTACGAGCCCGACACAGAACCCACTATATTAGCCAGAGGTCCCTTTACTACGGTTCGGAGCCGCGGACCTTCAGTAACAGTAATAAATCACAGCAATAGTACATTTACGTAGTTGTAAACAGCATGATAATATATTAAGTAATCCAAAGTATTCAGAATACGTTACTCTCATTGAGTAACGTAACGGAATACGTTACAGAATACATTTTGGGGCATGTATTCTGTAATCTGTAATGGAATACATTTTTAAAGTAACCTTCCCAACACTGGCCATTGCTGGTAGCTAGCTACATACACTTGGTTCAAATCATGTGGGAATCAGGCTTTTCAGGCAGTAGTACCAAAGTTGTCAAATTCTCTTCCACTATGTTTACATTGTACAGGCTCCACTGACACTTAAAACTGAAGTATTTGTGAAGCAGTTTGTGATTTTTATTTTGAAAAAGTGCTATATAAATAAATTTGATTTATTTATTGAGGAGGGAAGCATTTTATAGTCGAAGTTTAGCATCGTCATCACTGAACGCAAATACAGTGTTTACCTCAAGATGCATTCCACTATTACTCCCACATTTGTGATCACAAAGACATAAACATAAAAATATGTTTTAAAAAGTCAAATGAGAATGTGAAAGATTTTTTTGTTAAGAAAAGATGAGATTATGATATATGTATTTTTTATTTATTTTTTTGTCTGCTTATCTAGTTGGTTTTTGTTTTTTTGCCCTTTATCCCCGTCCCTCTTCTCCGCTGTTTTCCCCCCCTCTTCCTTTCTCCCTTTTCTTTTCCTCATTCAAGTCTGTCCCGTAAAATAAAAAATAAATAAAATAAACAATAAAAGGTGAATCAAATAGACCATTACGGCAAGGCTGGGATGGTCAATTTGGTAAAGTAAATCCGTTGGGCATCTTTCTTCACCTTTAAACAATAATTCTGATGGCAAAAGAACCAAACAGGACAGGCAAAAAAAAAAAAAAGATGAGATTAACTTGACTTGAAAATTGTGAAGATGAATGTATACAGGAGATAAGTCCAGAATGAGGATGACAGCATTCACTCCTGAGAAATATACAACAGAAAAGCAAATATTTTTGAAATAGTTACTTTTTAAAAACAATCTAGCTAACTTTAATTTACTAAAAAAGTACAGAAAGTGTGTGTTCTGTTTGTGTCTATGCCTGGGTGTGTGTGTGTGTATGATGGGTGTGCTCCTGAGTATATTTCTTTGTTCTGCCTTCAGAGAGTCATCAAAGGAAAAAGAGGTAAAAGGAGAGAGAGAATAATATGGGAGCTGTTTTCTTGACCCAGCCAGGGATATAGTCCAGGTTATATAAAGTTACAGTGACAGAAAGTGATTGGAGGTAAGGTGCTACTGTTTCCATCATGGGTTATGTTTCACAAATTAAAGTTTAGTTGATATGACCCAGCAAACAAATTGGTCTGTGAAAGTCAGGATTTTATTATTTTACTGACTATATTAGATAATTATTTTGTCCTCATTATACACGATTAGCAGATAATGTGACTGCTGTTCAGAGTTTGAGAACAGAAACAGAGAAATCATACATACAACTGACAGAATGAGAACTTATCATTATCAGAGCAGAAATTGGAAGTGCCGGTGTGAAAAATAGATATTAGAAAATTATTTTGACACATAAGGAAAAACAAGTCAAAATTGTTAAGACTATGTACTTTTAAGGTGTGTAGCTAAATTTGGCGTGAATGTAATTTATTGGCTAAAAATTAATGTACACAAAAATCAGCTCTTTCTTTCTCTTCATGTGGATTGACCCATATCATACATGCTGTTGTGTGATTTCAGCTATGCAACCAGTAAGAAGAAGAGAAATTTGCTCCTTACTCTACTCTGCCATAAGGAAGACCACAATCAGAAAACATGATAGAGGGGACGTCTGCAGATAGGGCGGTCATCAGATGATATTTTTTTTGACCTGGTTAGAGGCATAGTGCAGGGCATATCTGTTTACTGTTCTAAGAAGAAGTGGATTAGCAGTTCATTTAATCCTCAAAAGGTAATTACATTTTTTCAAAGACACGCTTTCAGATTGGTCTAAAGGTTAAAGCTGGGTCTCCAAGGAATCAGTGTAGGTCAACGCAATATGCCCTGAAGTGATGGAAACTGTGTGGGAACTGGTGTGTGCATGCGTTGCGGTATGTGCACATGGTAATTATTTTGTGCCGTGTATTGTCACTGCATATAAAAGGCATGTAGTGAGCTGTCAGTGCACTTCCTCCTGGTTGCAACTGCAGCATGGGAGCATCAGGCGGCATGACTTTGCAGCGATGGACACCAGCTTTCTGCTTGTTACTAGCCTCAGGTATCATACAACCTTTAATTCATCATTTTTATTTACATTTGTATACATTTTAAACATTATAAAGAGAAAAACAATCACAAAAGTGCAAAGTAGATATTAGTAGAGCAGATATTAAAATATGTGAATATCTCTTCTTTATTCTAGGTATTAAAATATAACAAACAAAACAAATGTTAAACAATTTATAAACAGCAAAAGATGCAATAAGAAACAAAATTAAAAAATGTATTTTCTGTGACTATATTACAATTAACATTGTATTTTCATCCTAGTTTTTGGGAAGGGAGGAACTGTGACAAGTGAAATTCAAAAATGTGAGTACTTAGCATTCCACTTAATTTTTATTTAGAATTTAAATGCCTTAATCATGTGCATTATTAATTATAATAGTATTTTTACTGAATATAAATGTTTGCTAAACTATAGAATATTGACTTTTGGAAATGTAGGCAGATTGAAAGAGTAGTAAAGAGTCATTTTGTCACTAAATTCTGAAATAATAATTAAATGGGTTTGATTAAACTGATAACAGTTTAATCTTAAACCTACCATAATAAATTGTTTGATTCTATTCTATTATTGAATACAGTAAAAGTTGTTTGGCTCAGACTTTTGTTGTATTCAGACACTTGCAGGACATTCGGCAGCGGTGTCCTCGAGCCTTTCATTGGATCAGGTTTTTATGTGCGGTCCGATTGCCCCTTCACTCTCACACGCTTCACCCACAACCGGGTGGAATGTGACATCACCATACAACGAGGGAACAGCGGGCTGCTGGTCCAAGTGGAGATCATCGTCAACAAAGTCAGCACTGTTCTTCAGAATGGAATCATTCTGGTGGAGAAGAAAAGGTATGGATCCAAATACACCCAGATGCTCGTACATTAAAAGAAAACACAGCCGTAAAGAAAGCCAAATAGTATCTTATGCCTTATATTATCACAGCATCTGAGTCAGCTGTGCTACAATTATGACCAGAGTCACTTTTATGTCATAACATAAAGTTTAAGTAGGCAACTATTTGTTTCCTAGAATACCGAAAATGACATATTATAGTATTGAAATCCTTTAAATCTGTCTCATCAACATGTAAACAATTTAAGAAGCATAAAATGAACAACGCAGGTTATATTTTACTGTAAATTCTACCTTTAATTCAAATACAATGGTTACCTTATTCACAGCAGAATATCATACTGTCGTGGTTCTGGGTCATTCGACTCAGCAGTTTGAGTTTATGATATTTTTCTGGTTTCTTTGTAATATTTTAGTTTTCTATCCTTTAGTTTAGTCATGTTTTTTCTGCCAAGTTAATTATATTCACAGCCTGTGTTTTCTTGTCCCTGTGTCATTCCCTGTTTCTTGTCTGAGTCTGTCATGTCGTGTCGTGTTGTTGTGTCTCGTCTCTCTTTCCTGTTTACATGTTCCCCTCCTTGTGTTTCCCCTGTGTTGTGCTTTCATGTGTGTCCTTCGCAGCCTGTCATGTCTCCCTCTCTCGCTCTCTTTCTGTGTATTGTTTTTCTTGATTGTTTCTGCTTTCTCATCTATGTCTACTCCCGTTGTCTCCCAAGTCTGGCTCCTGTGTCAAGTTGTGTGAATTAGTCCGTGTGTCAGTGTTTCCTGTTTTACTTTGACAGTATTGTGTCCTGTGTGCAGCATGTTTAGTTTTGCTTCCTCTGTGTCATTAGGTCTATTGGTTTCAGCTGTGTGCCCATGTGTTTTTGACTCTCCCTAATTACTCTTGTTTCCATTTATTGGTCGTGTCCAAATTTATGGACTGCATCCTCCTGAGGACCCGGCCTTCGCGGTCTACGTGGGCCGGGTCGTCAGAAGGTCGGGTAGGCTGGAAGTAAACAGCTGGGGAAATTGGACACTGGAAATAAATAAAACACTGAAAAAAGCCCAACAATATCATTTTTACGTTGTCTAAGTGACTTATATATTACGTTTAACCTGAGTAGCGAAACTCCGCGGTGATCTGAAAATGATGTGCCGGGAGTTGTGCCGTTCTCGGCGGCTTCAGTGACCCTCGAGCTGCCGGCTTGCTATCGAGCTGGTGGGTAGCAGATGCTCCGAAAACGTCGGCGCACTTTTGCAAATATGCGATATCTTGATTAACCGAGCAGATATTTGAAGTTTACACAGCTACTTTCTCGCCTGAAAATATGTTAAAAGTTTATTTTGTGACCCAGAAAGATTAGTAAGAGTAATTTTAAAACTTAGTAGCGGCCGCCATTATTGGAAACTGGAGTTTGGCTGGGCCGCGCTATGAATTCTGGGATATGGTAGGCCACGAAGGACACACCCGACCCATCCTTCAAATTCGGGGAAAAGGAGGACGCATTTGTCGGCTGCATTTGGAGGAGTCTACGACTTTGGACAGCCTTTGGCGCGTCGCTGTGACGGATTGGTCTACAAATGCGGCCTCAGGAGGATGCAGCCCATGAATTTGGACACGACCATTGTGTCGTCGTCCATTGTAAGGTCATCTGTTCGTCTCCCTGTGTTTCTGCTCTTAGATTTTTCCTACATTCATGTGCTTTGGTCTTAGTTGAGTTTTTCCCAGTCTTGGTTTTAGTTAGTTTAGTTCTTGGCCTTTTGCCCTTTGTTTTGCATGTGTGTTAAACCCATTACCTCCCTTGAGCATCTGCGTTTGGGTGTGCGAGGTCCGTTGCTGCAGCCCTTTGACACATGTGATGGTCACACCAAGAAATATTGTTTTTGCACTCTTATAAAGAGATAATACAATAACTATAAAGTCTACAAAAGCTTGAATTCTCATCTACGTAATGCCATAAAAGTCCGATTTGACGTCCTCAGTATGTACGTCAAATCCAAAATTTTGGTCTTAGGGAATCTGGATCACTTATGCTGACAATTCCAGCCATAGGTGCTCTGCTGGGCAGTAAGAACTTCTACTTTGTGCTTGTGTGGGTTCTTACATTTGGCTATGTAGGCTACTTAGCGTATCGCATTACTTTTAGTAACTGGGATTTAGTATTTGGGGCAGTCCATTTATGCATGGATCACTTTCTGTGGGTAACTCAACCCTGGCAGCTGATAGAATAGCTTCTCTAAACCTTTTGAACAACTGGAGACTTACTTTTATGTTTAGTCATTGTCACTGTTTTCAGTCCTTGTCTTTTGTGTTAGGTTTTAATAACATGAGGGGAGTACTTCCCAGTTCTTCTACTAGTAAGACTTGGGGCTTTCCATTGACCTATTTACAGTTCCACATATTTATATTGGAGGAGAGTAGTGGACATTCTTTATTAGCTAACTTGAGGTTTGCCTGCTGTGATAGAAAAACTAGAATATATGGGCAATAAGCCAAGCCGACTTTATTCATAAAGCTCTGTCACGCATAGTGGTCAGTACAGGGGACAGCTATTCAAAGGCTTTTATTGTATTTTTGTCAGTGTTGATGGTATACTTGCACATAAACCACTACATTGGACAATGATGTGTCACTCCATACCATCAGTTGTCTACCTAAGTGGTTGTCTGCCTAGGTGGACGTGTAAAACAAAAAAAAGTTCAAAAATCTTTTTTTCATGTATAAAAATACGCAAGAAAGAAAATCCAGATTGAGGTTGTCATAGTTCATGCATGAAAGGGTTAAATGAAGTTTAAATTAAAACATATAAATAAATATAAAACATGTCTTTTAAATTACATTAGATATTTGCTTAAAGGTTGTTCACAAACCATAAAATCTACATAGAAAGTGTAAGTACAAATGACTGAAGTAGAGCATTTAATTAACACATGGCAAAACTTGGCAGACCTGCCACACTATTCAGTTTCATCAGTTAATGCAGGAACAGAGAACATGGCAATGAATCGCTAATACCTGCAGCCTGCAAACAGATAAGCATTTAGATTGCAATTTAATGATGTAAGCTTAATAAATTAATGATAAATGGCCTCCACCACATTAATTAAAGATTGATGTTGAATTGCTCAAAAACGTATATAGTTGTGCCCATCATTGCAATTTTGATTATTTAAATAGTCGTGGTAGTCCATGCTGTTTAGGAAAACAACAGGTGAAAAAACAGGAAAACAAAAGAAAAAGTTGGTTTTAATGAATTTAATAATGATCTAGTTTACATTTTACATGTGACCATGTAATCTAGCAGAAATGCTCTTTCTCTCTAAATGGGCTCCTATATTATTATAAAAGTCATTTATCATTATCATTATTATTATCATTATTATTACCCTTCAGCTACACTAAAATTTTCCAGAGATCTTAATCTAGTTGCCATTTGTTCTTTAATGCTCTATATTGTCAAGCCCTGTAAAGGGATTTTCCTATTTTAGTGGAGGTTTTTGGATTGGAATGGAAAGTAAGATTTTTGAACAACAGATGTTGCTTTTTAGTGCACAAACGAGGAACCTAAATATTTTTCTGATAATGAAATGTGATTGATTTTTACTTTTAAGCCACCACCTCTGGCAGCTGTTTCAGTGACTGTAACCCATATGGAAAAGAAATAGAAAAAACTTATAAAAGTGTCATGAACCGAAGTTCAGTACACAAGCTGGACCCAGAAGCAGAGACAATACACACAGGAGTACGAAAAATAAACTTTATTTCAACTAAAGGTGTCCCGGAAGGGTCAAAGGAAAACACGCGAGAAACTAGAAAAACCAAGGGACCGGGGGATGAGTTACGCAGGAACGCCGTAATCGGGACTGTGGGAGGCTGCAACAGAAAGAGGAAGAGAGTTACTGGGGAGCGGGGAAATAGCAGCATACGTGGGGGAGAGTATCAGTCTTACAGTCAAAGCGGGGCCGTGGGAGCCGGGGGGAGGGGTGAGAATCTGCGGGGGAGCTCCAGGAAAGTAGAGGCGATTGGTACCGGAGGCGATCCAAACTCCAGACGGGCAAGTGGCTCAAAAACACACCGAGCTGTTACCTGAGCGCAAAGGAAAAGATTAGCATTTGTTCAGGTAAATGAGGGTTTTCACAACTGCCTTCCCGTGGGTGTACGTTACCGCTGTGAGACGACTAACGGACTGGCGTGGAGCAGCTGGCTGGGCTGGATCAAATAGTCCACCTGATAATTGCCTGAGATGGGATGTAGGTGTGGAGTTAACAGCCACACCCGTGGGCGTGGGCATCCCATCAGCTCCTCGGACACCGGGCCGCGGACCATGACAAAAAGACTTGCATCAGATTTGGCTTGCTTCATATAGTGAATCATATAAGGCTTATATGATTTACTCATGAAAGTGGCCACTTTCTCATTACTTTCATATATTGTTTTAGTAAGTATCCAAAACATACAAGTTTCATTTATATAATATTTCATGGGATCTTATATCTGTTTTCACTCTTGTATCCTTTTATACAAGTTTCACACAAGACAGATACAAACTTTATAAGATTTATATATATCTTTTCCATATGGGAATATACAACCTCTAAACAGATGCCTCTGCATGTCTGTTTGTTGACAGTGTTTCACTTCCATATGACCACACCTATCAGCATATTTTCCAGTATGGCATCTACACTAGACTAAGGAGCTCCTTGCTTCCTCTGTCTGTAACCTGGCACAGTGTACCTGGAGGAATAGACACACTTTGGGTGAGAGCTCTTATATACTGCGCATTCTTACATTTTCATAAATCAGTCAAGAAAAATTCCTGAAGCTTCTGCATCATTTGCTGTTAAGGTGGAGCTAGAGCAGGAGCTGAGCACTGACATGACTGGACTGTGTGGAAAACACAATGTAACGGGTATGATAGCTACCTCACAGTTCACATAGTACACTTGAATAATTATTACTAGTAAAAGTCTTGATGGTTACAAACTATGTATAAATAGCTCTTATTACTGTTGATGATTATATAACGTGTTTGACTGGTAAATGTTTCTTGATGTCAAGGGTTTTTTTTATGTTGGGGGTTGTTGTTTGTGGGTATATTTTTTTTAATTAGGTAATGAGCAGCAGCTGATTACAGAGAGTGTGATAGCTGACAGCACATGCCAAATTCAAGATCCTGCCTTTGTTCCTAATCCAGTAGGTTTACATTTTTTTGTTTTCTCTGTGTCTACTTATAAAGTAGTGACTGAGTAGTGATAAAGTGAAATTATTTAGTTACAAATGTGTTTTTCATTTTTCAAAGTTAATCAATTTGTCAATATTATGTTTCTGCATTATTAATTTTAATCTTGTAGATGCCATACTACAGTTTGAATCTTGCGTCTAGTTTGAAATGCTCAGATGGTTCTTCTGATGATATTTTCAGACATGCAAGCTATTCTTCTCATACACCTTGGATTGTCTGCAGTCAAGTTGGCCTAATTACTTCCAACTCTGTCAAAAGAACCTTTATAACTACGAGAAAAGCAAATACATCGGCTGTGCTTTCTTCAAAGAGATTGCTCTGCAATGTGGGAAAAACAGTACTGTGTGGGACAACTGGAGATCTCTAACCCAGTGTGGTAAGTGATCAATTCTTACTCAAATGTACACAAAGGTACTCAATGAGAGGAACAACAATAACCAATCAAAAGAAAAAAAAGAAAAAATGTGAGTTGAGGTCCTATGAGGTAGCTACATTGTATTACAAATTACAAAATGTATTACAAAAATAATCACAATATCAATGAACGTCGGAAACATGGATTTTCTAGGTGGACACCACAGCAGGGTGTTTAATTTATTTCAGTTCAACATGCAGTGTTATCTTGTCCAAGTGTCTGTGAGGTAGTGGCATTGTTTTGTAAAAAGTATTAGGTTTCTAGCAAGTAAAGAGAAGGCTATGACTTCAGCTTTATGAGTTGTTATTGATGCCTCTTTTGAAACTACAAAAAATGAATGAATGGATTAGGGTCACACATATAGAAAAGAGTAAATGCAGTGCGCCCATTCTAGGGTCAGGAAGTTGTCAAGACTCATACACTGCTGGACACAAATAAAGACACAAGTTTCACATGATCACAAACTTCCTCACTGACATCTATCTTGTCACTGTAGCTAGTTCTTTGTTTTTGTGTCACTGGCATGATTGTGTCACAGTGGCTGCTAACCTTAGCCTCCAGCTCAGACACACTAACTACCTGCATCCTTCCATTAACTTGTTTAAACCTGGCTTTAGTGCTCTGTCAGCTTGACAGATCCTTCCTGCCATTTATGTCATCAAGCTTTGTTTAAAAGACAGAGTGGCCTGCTGGACATACATGTTAATTATAAATTCCAGTGTAGAAATGTTCAGTTTCGGTCAAAATGTGTCTTTTCAATGTTTATTTCTTTTAACAAGGACTTGACTTTAGAGATCATTTGATTACTTTAGTCACTTAATGCTGTTGTCCTTTCTTTAATGGGTGAATGAAGCTTATCCAGCTTGTCCTGGAGACCTCATTTATCAGGAACGGGGTATTGCCTTTGTTCCTAGCTGCTCCAAACCAAACCCCCAATTTTCCAGTCAGGATATTACCAGCTCCTGTGTCTGCCCAAAGGGTGAGCACTGCCAGATTTCAACAGACATTTGGGATTATAATGCATTTATATTTGGGTTGTTGTTGTTTTTTTGTTTTTTTTTTACCATGGGTTAA
Source organism: Neolamprologus brichardi (assembly GCF_056152115.1). Taxonomy (NCBI): domain Eukaryota; kingdom Metazoa; phylum Chordata; class Actinopteri; order Cichliformes; family Cichlidae; genus Neolamprologus; species Neolamprologus brichardi. Next base: position 4,638,319 of record NC_142120.1, on the reverse strand, counting down.
GACTTATCTGAAAATATGTCTAGGAGAAGTGCTTAATGATCAATCAGATGGATTCCACTGCATAAATCTGACCAGCTGCCCATGTGTGTTCACTGGGAGGACCTATTCAACTGGACATATACATAACACCAAGTGTCAGTCATGGTGAGTGGCCAGAAAGAAAGGTTTTATCTTTATGACATATTTGATGGATCCTGCCTATCCATTTGGTTCACAGAACAATATGTTTTATCTTAAATCTGTCCTCAGTTTATGTGAGGGTGGGAAGTGGCGTTGCTCCAAAAACCTGTGTCCAACAAAATGTATAATTGAAGGGCAGTTTGTGACAACATTTGATGGCAAGCAATACACTGTCCCGGGTAAATGTGCATATGCAGCATTACAGGTAATTTAACCTCCTCACCTGTCTTGTAGCCTGAACATATGTGCTCATTTTGTTGTTTCTACTAACTCCTGCTGAATTTATTTATGACTTTGTGCAGGGCCTTAACTGGATGGTGATAATTCAGTATTCTGAAAAGGATGCGTCATTGAAAAAAGTTGTGCTTCAGCACTTCCAGGTCCAGTCAGTCTTGAACATTGACTTCAAAACTATCTAAATGATAAACAAGGGGAGGAAACTTACCTGAATGTACCCTTCTTGTTTGCAGGAAGTTTATACATTTACAAACAACATGGTTACATTTGGAGACCAAGAGATTACTGAATTTCATAAGTCTGGTAAGTAGAAGAAGTTGGTTGCCTTTGTTACCTGTTGAAGTTCAGTGATTGGCTGGCATCAGCATGCTTTCGGCTTTATTTTACTTGATTCTGGGTTCCTGATGTTGTGTTACTGCAGCAGCTTAACACATTTGTTTCTGTCCACCGCCGTTTGAATTTCACTCTTGACAATCACATCTCACTCGTGTATTTTTTTTGTGCAATAAATGTAAGAGTAATGTAAACATCTTCTCTCCTGAAAAGCTCTATAACACCATTTTCCTTCACCCAGCACACAAACTCAGATCTGCTGATTGTAGCACAGGTGTGCTAATGAGCCAGTTAGAATCTTTGTAGATGGTTGTGACTCTGTTACTCAGTAATTTTTCCAGCTTTCTAGTTTTCTAACAACATAATTGTAGCTATTGTGTAGTTACTGAAATTGAACATAGCGTGCTACTGAACAGTAGGGTGCTACGTTGCTGCATTTCTGAAAACTGTAATGTGATTCCATTTGTATGTCTTGATGCATGCTCAATCATCCAAGTACATAAATCCCCAAATCTTGATTCTGTTCATCTGGATGTAGCATTTTCAGAGGGAGAAACATTTCGTCACTCATCCAAGTGACTTCTTCAGTCTAGGCTGACTGCAGGTTTCCCCAATCTTATAAACAGTACATTTACATAAAGACTGAAACTAGCACCAATGAAGGAAAAATGGGCTGGGAGGTCAGTTCCTTGGTCATTAATATTCAAATTCTCATGACCACTGATCAATGGCCATGAGTAGCATTCACGGAGATTTGGGGAGTGGCTGCAATCACAGCATTGTAAGATGGTGAAAGATGCACCCTTAGGCCCCCTCCTCGATTCAGAGATGGTCTTTCCCTTTTCACGTAAATGGCCTCCTTAACGCCGCACTCAAACCAGCGTCCCTGCCTGTCCAGGATGTGTACATCATCAAGTGACAAAACATTTCTCCCACTGGAAACCCTACGTCCAGATGAACAGAATCAACCTTTTGGGATTCCAGTTGTACGTTAGTTCGGATTGCATACAGCCAGCACTGCTTGTAATGCATTGCCACATTTACCAGCACTCTTACCTGTTACCCTTTAGATAACGCCCAGGTTTTCTGGCAGTCCTCCATGTATGTTCAAGTCAAGACATCCTCTGACATTAAGCTCCAAATCCAGATGTCTCCTGAAATTCAGCTTTACATCTCTGCTCCTGCAAATCACATGATTACAGGTAGGAAACACACCAGTGAAATTTTCAGAAATTTCTTGAATGATCCAGTTTGATCAGTCAGTCTGGCCTTCAGGTCTTTGTGGCAACAGTAACGGTGACAGCACAGACGACTTCAGCAGTAGCGGTGGGATCGTCGAGAACTCAGCTGAGCCTTTTGCGTTGTCGTGGAGTCTGGGCACTTGTGCAGGGAACATACCCAACACATGCATCAACACTCACAATGGTACTGATGAAAGATACAAATTGATCTAAAGCTAAACGACCATGATGATGAAGATGATGAGAAAGATAGTATTCTTTTTTATTTTGAGCAATATGCTGCATAGATTTATATAACAATGTGTTTTCTTTTTATATAAGTTGTATGTAAAAGTATAAAATTCTTTATGAAGAAGTTTTTTGAATTTTTTTTCTAGAAATATTTGCTGATGAAAAGTGCTCTATATTGAACAAGCCAACTGGGACATTTTCTAAGTGCCATGGTCATTTGCCACCTGATCAATATCACGCGGTAAGTCTTTCAGGCACAAACCAAACCCTTAATAATTTCTGACTTTTCAGGAGTTCACTGATGTTGAAATATCCATCTTAAGATCAAACGGATATAACTTTTGTTCACAGGCTTGTATCCAAAGAACCTGTAACTGTGGCAGCAATATAAACACGTGCTTGTGCGTTGCTCTAGACAACTATGCCAAAGCTTGTGCGAGTCTTGGAGTTTTAGTTGGTGACTGGAGGAAAGCGACCAACTGTAGTGAGTTCACCTTCTATAAATATACCACTGAGGAATTATTTACCTTTTCCCATTTTGTTTATAGTTCTCTGAAAAGAGACATTACATAATTATTGAAAATAATTAAAAATCATTACAAAACTGAAAAACAAAACTTGTTTGTAAGGATTGAATCATTTTCTCAAATATATGATTTTCCACTATTGTTATAATAACATTTTAGACCTCACGTGTTTTCAGCAGTAAATGTAAAGTGGAAGCTTATATAAATGATCATTTCCCAAATTAAAATGTCTACAAATATTAAAATCTGAAGGAGAAATAGTAAAAATATTAGTTTTCATTCTGTGTCACAGCTCTCAGTTGTCCAAAAAACCAAGAGTTCTTCTACGACATTCGGGCTTGCAATCGTACATGCCGCTCCCTCTCTGGAACTGATCCTTTCTGCAGCTTGAACGATGGTCCCGTGGAGGGTTGTGGCTGCCCAGAAGGAACATACCTGAATCTAGAAAACACCTGCACTCTAAAAGCAGACTGTGTGTGCCATCATCATGGCGGCATAACGCTACCAGGTCCCACTGTCATTGAAGGACGAGAATGGTGAGTGGATTATTTAGACCCTTTAAAATGTACCAATATAGTTTATAAAAATGTTGGTTTACTTAATTTTTTTATTGCAGCCTCTGTGAGAATGGCCAACTGACGTGTTCTAAGGATTGCGGTAAGTTCATAATTTTCTATTGTCAATTTCAAAAATAATAATTCAGTCTTTACCCACTTTTACAACCTAATTCGTTAATTTTAGTTCAACTATTTTTCACTTCTGTTGAGTATATCCTCTTTTATTACAACACACTCAGACTGTATCTGCCATTGTAGTATAAACATATAGCACCACACAATATATTAACCAAATGACTGTGATTTAAACACATTTAGAAAAGTATTAACAAAATAGAACAACACATCTAGCAAGTATATAATTAGAATATTGTTAAAATAAAACATAACATTATGGTTTATTTTTTCTCAATAATTTTATCAGGCTGCAAAAATGGTACAGTTTGTGTGCACTGTTCAGAGAATTTGGTTAACACTGCTCAGAAAACGTGCGACAGTCTCAACAAACCACTGGTAAGTTATTTCCCAGTCTTTGAATTGTAGATGTAATGCAAAAGAGGTTTGGTTGGTTGTACCATTACAGTTTTGTTAAGCTCTGTTTTGCTTCATTTGCAGGGTGCCAACATGACATGTGAGAGTGGCTGTTACTGCCCAGATGATAAATATGAAGATCACCATGGAAACTGTGTTTCTAGGGACAATTGCACCTGCGTGTACAGTGGTAAAGTCTTCAGTGCAGGACAGCATGTCAGAACCAGCTGTAAAAAATGGTAATACTTTTATAAGTGCCACTTTAATGGTTCACGCAGTTTTTATTGACCCATAAACTGTCATAGTGTCATGACTGTCTTTCAGTGGCTGTGGTCAGGGTCAGTGGGACTGCAAAGATGAACCATGTCAAGGAACATGCCAAGTTTATGGAAACGGACATTATCAGACCTTTGACTCTAAATGGTATCGATTTAGTGGACACTGCCAGTACACGCTAGTAGAGGTGAGACCAAACAAACAAAAAAAAATCAACATTGATAAGACACAATGTAGAAAACATGAATAGATATCACACGTGGAAACACAATTGTAGAGTCAGTATATATGTCAGCTAAAGTCTTGTACTACATACCAAACAACATATGAAGCAACTGTACAAAAACCTTTGTATAGTGATCAAAATTCAATTCAATTCAATTCAATTCAATTCAATTCAATTCAATGCAATTCAATTTTATTTATATAGCGTCAAATCACAACAAAAGTCACCTCAAGGCGCTTCATAGATACAGAGAAAAACCCAACAATCATATGACCCCCTATGAGCAGCACTTTGGCGACAGTGGGAAGGAAAAACTCCCTTTTAACAGGAAGAAACCTCCAGCAGAACCAGGCTCAGGGAGGGGCGGGGCCATCTGCTGCAACCGGTTGGGGTGAGAGAAGGAAGACAGGATAAAGACATGCTGTGGAAGAGAGACAGAGGTTAATAACAGATATGATTCAATGCAGAGAGGTCTGTTAATACATACTGAGTGAGAAAGGTGACTGGAAAGGAAAAACTCAATGCATCATGGGAATCCCCGGCAGCCTATGTCTATTGACTTACAGTCGTCCAGCCTGGAAGTAATAAATGCATGAACTAGTTTTTCAGCGTCACTAAGAGACGGGATATTTCTAACTTTAGAGATGTTGCGTAAATGGAAGAAAGCAGTCTTACATATTTGTTTAATATGTGCGTTGAAGGACATATCCTGGTCAAAAATGACTCCAAGGTTCCTCAAAGTATTACTGGAGGCCAAGGTAATGCCATCCAGAGTAAGAATCTGGTTAGATACCATATTTGTAAGATTTTCAGGGCCGAGTACAATAACCTCAGTTTTATCTGAATTAAGAAACAGAAAGTTAGCGGCCATCCAGGTCTTTATGTCTTTAAGACATTCCTGCAGTTTAACTAATTGGTGTGTGTTATCTGGCGTCATGGACAGATAGAGCTGGGTGTCATCTGCAAGCAGTGAAAATGTATGCTATGTCTTCTAATAATACTGACTAGGGGAAGCATGTATAATGTAAACAGAATTGGTCCTAGCACTGAACCCTGTGGAACTCCATAACTGATCTTAGTGTGTGAAGAGGACTCTCCATTTACATGTACAAAATTAATACATGCTTTGTAATAATAATGATAATAATAATTATAATAATTAGAACCTTTTTTAATTAAGCATACATACATGTTTGTGTACTGTTGACAGTACTATAAATAGTACTATTTAGTATATAAGTACTTTTACTCCAACGTTTTTGTTGACTTTAGGATTACTGTGGAAATACAAGTGGCACATTTTCTGTCAGAGCGGAAAGTATACCCTGCTGTGATGAGGTACTCACCTGCTCTCGATCCATTGTCTTGGACCTTCAGGTTTGTGACTCCATCTACACTAAAAAAAATGAAATTGGGTGGTTGCTACATGCAGAAGATCCAAACTTGTAATTTGAACTAAATAATTTCATGTTTCTATGGTGAACGTAATTAAATCATGTAGCATCTGCATGAAATTCAGCAACTTAATTTGTTCTTGTTGCGATGACATGATACAATCTAGTAAGAGTGGCTGGATCCAGGCAACTAACCACTAACCAATATTTTCTGTAAATTCACAGAATTTACAGAAAATATTACATTTTTGTGATTTATACCGTTGTCAGGATGATAAATGTCTTATATTGGGATATGAGATTTTTGTCATATCGCACAGCCCTAGACTTTACCATATCTTTCATTCACTTAAATCGCTCATGTGTAATGAAATGCTAAGGCAACATTTTTTTTTTTATCAGTGTGAGTTCAGTGAAGTTTTTTATTAGGCTTTTACTTCTGTGAAGTCTGCTGTCTGTATTGCATGCACAAGCCATGTAGTGACAAAAAATTAGGAGGCAGACAGACATCAACATGGGCGTTGGCACTCACAGTGTGAGGATGAAATTTACGACACTCAGACCTCTGAAGACCACAGTAGAAAGTATCAGTAAGACCTTGAGAAGTAATACTGGTGGATCTAACTGCTCTTTTTTTAATCCATTAGGGAAAAGTCATCCTGACATTAAGTGACATGAAGGTGACCAAACAGCTACAACGAAACTCTACAATGCAGGAACATTCTCTTTACAGTATTGACACTGTGGGACTTTATATCATAGTGTCAGTGCCGAGCAGCGGGATAACTCTCATTTGGGACAAACACACACGGCTCACCATAAAGCTGCATGAAAACTGGAGGGTGAGGAATGGGAATATTAAGAGTGATCAGAATTAGAATAACTTTATGTAACTGTAAGCAAAGGAAACTATGAAATTAGGAATGCAGTTCCAATATGGTGTTTAAATTAAACATAAAACCACAGGACAATACAAATAAAAACTGATATATAAGCTATAAATATCCTTGATTAAGTTATAAACTAGCTAGTTATAAACTAAATGCATGTGCAATAATATGTTTTCAATAATCTTGCTTCTAGTACAAAGTTTGCGGCCTGTGTGGAAATTTTGACTCCAATGAAATGAATGACATGCAGATAAGTGGCTCTGCTGGTAAATCAGTTTATTCTTTTTTTGTAATCCAATAATGCTCTAGTCATGCAACAATTTTTATAAATCGTGTTTTTTTCCCCCTCTAGTGGCGTCCAGTCCAATGGCCTTTGGCAACAGCTGGAAGGCAGCCACTCCTCCTTGTTCTGATGTGACCACTGATATATTTCCATGTGATCGCAACTCCTACTGCTCATCCTGGGCCCAGCGGCGCTGTATGATTGTTAAAGGAGACACTTTCAAAGACTGTCACTTGAAAGTATGCACTTTTCAGAATTTGAAAAGTGATTTACAACTTCATTTACACTTTATTTGTCAAGGACCACGTACAAACAAAAGAAAACATTAATCACCTAACAGGTTGTACCAGATTTAGCTACTAGCTAGTTTCCATGTGCGGTCCCTGAGCAGGTCAAATAGATAGAAATACATTAAAACTCATCTTCAGAAAGCAAGTTGTACTAATAGAAAAATTTATAAAAAAAAATCTATGCAATAATCCATGCGGCCCACGCAAAGCCACATAGATTTTATTGAAAAATGCAGATTTTCTGCATAATCTATCACATAAAATGTAATCAAATGAAAAAGTCTATTTTTAAAACTAGTTGTATTGGTTTTAATCTTTAAACTTTATGCATCAAGCAGAAAATGTTATTATATGCAACATTCTCTGACTGGAAGAAAACCTATTTTCTGCACATTCCAACTTATAAAATAAAACTGTTTTTTGCGTTTACACTCACTCTTTCAAATAGATGCAAGTAAAACACAGCGGAAAATAAATAAAATCAAAGACTCAGCGGTCCAGCTCCTCTATTTTCACCTGTTTAGCAGGAGTTGGGCATGCGGAGTTTCTCTGTGAATTTCCCATACTCTCTCCCGCACTCGTTATATTATCCATTTTTTATCTGCATTCAGCTGTTGCCACAAACGTAGCACTCGCTTATGTCATTGTCATGAGACACTCTCGCAAATGAAATCACGGTTTAGTAACGCAGCATGCTTACGGGAAAGTTACAGTAATCTAATTACCTTTTTTGCAATAGTAATCCCTTAATTTACTCGTTACTTGAAAAAGTAATCAGATTACAGTTAATCTCTGGTAGTAACACTCGCTTGAAACCAACAGCACATGTAGATAAATGAGCTATAAGTTAAGTTATATGTGAAAATATAATTGCATTTAAGAATACACTTGCTGTCCGTCTTGGAAGTGAATCGCGAATTTATTGCAAATCAATGATCCCTTATTGTCACAACTGAACTTTTTCATCCAAATGTAACCATATACCAATGACAGCATTTGAAAATGACAAAATAAAAACTCTGGTTTGCATGTTCTCAAATTCCTAGGTTGACCCAAATCCTTACTACCAGGCCTGCCTTCTTGAGTCGTGCTCCTGTGAGTTTGAAGGGAAGTTCCTGGGGTTTTGCACAGCAGTGGCAGCTTATGCAGAGGCCTGCAATGATCAAGATGTCTGCATTAATTGGAGGACACCTGATTTGTGTCGTAAGTTACGACGCAAACATAAATTTTATAGAAACCATAAAGCTGCATTTGTTTTGGTAGTTGAAAAGGATGTAACTGTAATGCAACACAAATTTATTGGTAAAAGCTGAATTATATGTCCAAATTACAGATAATTTAGATGTAAAACGCATTATTTACTATTTTACATTTTTTTAAAATAATTATCAGATTTTAGTATTTCAGCATTTTCTATGCTATTTTATTAAAATCGGAAATTTTGAAGATATGCAATATATTCAATAAATAATATTTATTATTATTGAAACATTATAAAAACAAACTATTTTTCAGACTGCAATAATTTAATCTGTGGTATTTGAATTTTTAGCAATTTACTGTGACTACTACAACAAGCCTGGTCAAACCATTTGGCATTATGAAGCCTGTGGTAAGACCCAAACCTGTGGCAAAGAACACTATTTCACTAACAAGCTAGAAGGTAACCAAACCTTGATTAACATACTGTTCCAAAAGATGTGTTTTTTGAAAATATTGGTAATTTTTCATCATACTTAAAATATGTTGAGTGTTTCTTTTTATTACTTCCTTGCTTTTACAAATGCTTAAACACTGAGAACATTAAATGACAAACTACATTTCTTCTTGGAAAAGGCTGTTATCCCAAATGTCCAAAGGAGACACCATACTATGATGAAAATACAGAAGAATGCACAACACTGAGGAAATGCTCTTGCTATTTCAATGACACTATGGTTCAACCTGGAGAAATAGTCATGATAAACTCTTTTGAGTGGTAAGTTGAGTTTTCTTCTTCTGCTTTTTCTACTTTGGCTGCTCCCTTTCTGGGTCATCACATTGGATCCTCATCTGTCACAACACTTGCACATTACATTACTACTAATACTGACAAGTGGATGTTTTGCACTTTGTATTTCAGCCCCTGTGAAAATGGAACACTTACTTGTCGTAAGTATTCATTTAATACTGCATTTCCACTAAATATGTGGTAAATTGCATGAACATTGAATGAATCTAGAATTTTATTGGAGTGTTATCTAATGAATATCATCATAGGTAGCTATAAATGTAAATGAAATCTGAAAAAACAATATAAAAAGTATTTTATTCAAAAAAGGTAAAGGAATAATGTTATAATACTGTTTTATTACAGGTACCTCTAAAACATCTGTTCAAAATAACTTCACTTATCAATGTATCTACTCCAACAGGGTATCCAGCACCTGTACCCACATCTATATCTGCCAGCTTGAGAACAAGTACTCCCAAAACTGTTTCAACTACCAGTGAAACAACTGTAGTTGTTACTTCTACTACCCTGAGGACAATCAGTGTAGATATCTCAGCTACCAGTGAATTGTGGTCAACAATGCTCAACACCACCTCTGCACCACCAACACCAGCTACTTCAGCTTTGACTGAAACATGGTCAAAAGTGGACACAAACAAGTCAATAATAACACCTACAGTGCCCCCAACTACCACTCACACATGGTCAAAAACACCCCACACACTTCGTACAACTGCTTCATTAACAAGTGTAATATTGACAATGATGCCCACCACTAACACCTCTTCAATAACCAGGGCGAGTACTTCAGCTGCAACTGAAACATGGTCAAAAATATTCACAACCATCTCTATGCCCAAAAGTACAGCTGTTTCAACTTCGACTGAAACATGGACAGGAAAAACAACTCCTACCTCTTTACCAACCACTATAACCACTTTAGCTACTACTGAAACAGACTCTCATTCAGAGACTCCTGCAATAAACTTTAAACACACCTCTACAGCTAAAACTACAATTAAGAAATTTTCAAGAATACCAGTTCCTACCTCTACATTAACAACTGCAGCATATTCATCTACAACTGAAGCATGGTCAGCAATACCAAGTACTTCCTTATTACGAACAAATACAGCTATTTTAACTACTTCTAAAACTAAGTCAACAAAAAAAACTTCTGCCTCTACATCAATCCCAACAAATGGTTCAGTTACAAATGAAACATTTTATGCCCGTCCTAGTACAACCATTACCCACATCCCTTCAGCTATTTTAGCCACCAATAATATAATTACAGGAATTGATATAACTGAAAATTGGTCAAAAAAACCTACTAGCGCCTCTACACCGACAAAAACCACTGTAATTGAAAGAATGCCCATCACCTTCTTCACACGAGTGACAGGAAATGCTTCCACTACAAATGAAAGAAAGTCAGTAAAATCCACTGCCACTCCCACATCAAACACTACAATTTCCTCAGTTTCCCCTGGAACACTGTCAACAACACTCGCTACCACCTCTACACCAACAACTGGAGAAATGTCAAGTATCACTGAAACTTGGTCAACAAAACCAAACGCCAACTCCACATCAGCATCTACAGATTCTTTATTTATGACTGAAGCCTATGCATCCATGCCCACAACTACTTTCATATTGACGACTGCTGCTTCTTCAAGTACTGCCAAAGTTGAGGAAAATACATCCAGCAACCCTTCTGCAGCAGTAACTACGGCTACCTCAGCTATCACTGAACAATCATCAACATCTACGACTTCCTCCTTACTGACACCTACAGCTACTTCAGCTACTACTAAAACATGGCCACTAAACCCAAACACCACCTCTAAGACAACCCGTACAAGTACTTCATATACTACTGAAAAATGGTCAACAATACCTATCAGTACCTCTGCACCAATGACAACCCATACAACTGAAACAGTGCTGACCACCACTTTCACACCAACCCAAAAAACTGCTTCAGGTAACACTGAAACACAGTTAATAAAGACCACTACCACCCCCGCATCAAACACTACAATTACCTCAGTTTCCAGTAGGACACTGTTAACAACACTCACTACTACCTCTGCACCAACAACTGGAGAAATGTCAAGTATCACTGAAACCTGGTCAACAAAACCAATCACCTTCTCTACATCAGAATCTACAGATTCTTCATTCATGACTGGAGCCCATTCATCAATGCCCACAACTACGATCAAAATGACGACTCCTGCTTCTTCAAGTACTGACAAAAATTTTGAAGCACTATCCACTACCCTCTCTGCAGCAGTAACTACGGCTACCTCAGCTATCACTGAACAATCATCAACATCTACCACTACCTCCTTACTGACACCTACAGCTACTTCAGCTACTACTAAAACATGGTCACTAAACCCAAACACCACCTCTAAGACAACCCGTACAAGTACTTCATCTACTACTGAAAAATGGTCAACAATACCTATCAGTACCTCTGCACCAATGACAACAACTATGACTGAAACAGTGCTGACCACCACTTTCACACCAACCCAAAAAACTGCTTCAGGTAACACTGAAACACAGTCAATAAAGACCACTACCACCCCCGCATCAAACACTACCATTACCTCAGTTTCCAGTAGAACACTGTCAACAACACTCACTACTACCTCTGCACCAACAACTGGAGAAATGTCAAGTATCACTGAAACCTGGTCAACAAAACCAATCACCAACTCTACATCAGAATCTACAGATTCTTCATTCATGACTGGAGCCCATTCATCAATGCCCACAACTACGATCAAAATGACGACTCCTGCTTCTTCAAGTACTGACAAAAATTTTGAAGCACTATCCACTACCCTCTCTGCAGCAGTAACTACGGCTACCTCAGCTATCACTGAACAATCATCAACATCTACCACTACCTCCTTACTGACACCTACAGCTACTTCAGCTACTACTAAAACATGGTCACTAAACCCAAACACCACCTCTAAGACAACCCGTACAAGTACTTCATCTACTACTGAAAAATGGTCAACAATACCTATCAGTACCTCTGCACCAATGACAACAACTATGACTGAAACAGTGCTGACCACCACTTTCACACCAACCCAAAAAACTGATTCAGGTAACACTGAAACACAGTCAATAAAGACCACTACCACCCCCGCATCAAACACTACAATTACCTCAGTTTCCAGTAGGACACTGTCAACAACACTCACTACTACCTCTGCACCAACAACTGGAGAAATGTCAAGTATCACTGAAACCTGGTCAACAAAACCAATCACCAACTCTACATCAGAATCTACAGATTCTTCATTCATGACTGGAGCCCATTCAACAATGCCCACAACTACTTTCATACTGACGACTCCTGCTTCTTCAAGTACTGGCAAAAATTTTGAAGCACTATCCACTACCCTCTCTGCAGCAGTAACTACGGCTACCTCAGCTATCACTGAACAATCATCAACATCTACCACTACCTCCTTACTGACACCTACAGCTACTTCAGCTACTACTAAAACATGGTCACTAAACCCAAACACCACCTCTAAGACAACCCGTACAAGTACTTCATCTACTACTGAAAAATGGTCAACAATACCTATCAGTACCTCTGCACCAATGACAACCCGTACAACTGAAACAGTGCTGACCACTACTTTCACACCAACCCAAAAAACTGCTTCAGGTAACACTGAAACACAGTCAATAAAGACCACTACCATCCCCGCATCAAACACTACCATTACCTCAGTTTCCAGTAGAACACTGTCAACAACACTCACTACTACCTCTGCACCAACAACTGGAGAAATGTCAAGTATCACTGAAACCTGGTCAACAAAACCAATCACCAACTCTACATCAGAATCTACAGATTCTTCATTCATGACTGGAGCCCATTCATCAGTGCCCAAAACTACGATCAAAATGATGACTCCTGCTTCTTCAAGTACTGACAAAAATTTTGAAGCACTATCCACTACCCTCTCTGCAGCAGTAACTACGGCTACCTCAGCTATCACTGAACAATCATCAACATCTACCACTACCTCCTTACTGACACCTACAGCTGCTTCAGCTACTACTAAAACATGGTCACTAAACCCAAACACCACCTCTAAGACAACCCGTACAAGTACTTCATCTACTACTGAAAAATGGTCAACAATACCTATCAGTACCTCTGCACCAATGACAACAACTATGACTGAAACAGTGCTGACCACCACTTTCACACCAACCCAAAAAACTGCTTCAGGTAACACTGAAACACAGTCAATAAAGACCACTACCACCCCCGCATCAAACACTACAATTACCTCAGTTTCCAGTAGGACACTGTCAACAACACTCACTACTACCTCTGCACCAACAACTGGAGAAATGTCAAGTATCACTGAAACCTGGTCAACAAAACAAATCACCAACTCTACATCAGAATCTACAGATTCTTCATTCATGACTGGAGCCCATTCATCAATGCCCACAACTACTTTCATACTGACGACTCCTGCTTCTTCAAGTACTGGCAAAAATTTTGAAGCACTATCCACTACCCTCTCTGCAGCAGTAACTACGGCTACCTCAGCTATCACTGAACAATCATCAACATCTACCACTACCTCCTTACTGACACCTACAGCTGCTTCAGCTACTACTAAAACATGGTCACTAAACCCAAACACCACCTCTAAGACAACCCGTACAAGTACTTCATCTACTACTGAAAAATGGTCAACAATACCTATCAGTACCTCTGCACCAATGACAACAACTATGACTGAAACAGTGCTGACCACCACTTTCACACCAACCCAAAAAACTGCTTCAGGTAACACTGAAACACAGTCAATAAAGACCACTACCATCCCCGCATCAAACACTACCATTACCTCAGTTTCCAGTAGAACACTGTCAACAACACTCACTACTACCTCTGCACCAACAACTGGAGAAATGTCAAGTATCACTGAAACCTGGTCAACAAAACCAATCACCAACTCTACATCAGAATCTACAGATTCTTCATTCATGACTGGAGCCCATTCATCAATGCCCACAACTACGATCAAAATGATGACTCCTGCTTCTTCAAGTACTGACAAAAATTTTGAAGCACTATCCACTACCCTCTCTGCAGCAGTAACTACGGCTACCTCAGCTATCACTGAACAATCATCAACATCTACCACTACCTCCTTACTGACACCTACAGCTGCTTCAGCTACTACTAAAACATGGTCACTAAACCCAAACACCACCTCTAAGACAACCCGTACAAGTACTTCATCTACTACTGAAAAATGGTCAACAATACCTATCAGTACCTCTGCACCAATGACAACAACTATGACTGAAACAGTGCTGACCACCACTTTCACACCAACCCAAAAAACTGCTTCAGGTAACACTGAAACACAGTCAATAAAGACCACTACCACCCCCGCATCAAACACTACAATTACCTCAGTTTCCAGTAGGACACTGTCAACAACACTCACTACTACCTCTGCACCAACAACTGGAGAAATGTCAAGTATCACTGAAACCTGGTCAACAAAACAAATCACCAACTCTACATCAGAATCTACAGATTCTTCATTCATGACTGGAGCCCATTCATCAATGCCCACAACTACTTTCATACTGACGACTCCTGCTTCTTCAAGTAATGGCAAAAATTTTGAAGCACTATCCACTACCCTCTCTGCAGCAGTAACTACGGCTACCTCAGCTATCACTGAACAATCATCAACATCTACCACTACCTCCTTACTGACACCTACAGCTACTTCAGCTACTACTAAAACATGGTCACTAAACCCAAACACCACCTCTAAGACAACCCGTACAAGTACTTCATCTACTACTGAAAAATGGTCAACAATACCTATCAGTACCTCTGCACCAATGACAACAACTATGACTGAAACAGTGCTGACCACCACTTTCACACCAACCCAAAAAACTGCTTCAGGTAACACTGAAACACAGTCAATAAAGACCACTACCATCCCCGCATCAAACACTACAATTAACTCAGTTTCCAGTAGGACACTGTTAACAACACTCACTACTACCTCTGCACCAACAACTGGAGAAATGTCAAGTATCACTGAAACCTGGTCAACAAAACCAATCACCAACTCTACATCAGAATCTACAGATTCTTCATTCATGACTGGAGCCCATTCATCAATGCCCACAACTACTTTCATAATGATGACTCCTGCTTCTTCAAGTACTGGCAAAAATTTTGAAGCACTATCCACTACCCTCTCTGCAGCAGTAACTACGGCTACCTCAGCTATCACTGAACAATCATCAACATCTACCACTACCTCCTTACTGACACCTACAGCTACTTCAGCTACTACTAAAACATGGTCACTAAACCCAAACACCACCTCTAAGACAACCCGTACAAGTACTTCATCTACTACTGAAAAATGGTCAACAATACCTACCAGTACCTCTACAACAATGACAACAACTATGACTGAAACAGTGCTGACCACCACTTTCACACAAACCCAAAAAACTGCTTCAGGTAACACTGAAACACAGTCAATAAAGACCACTACCACCCCCACATCAAACACTACAATTACCTCAGTTTCCAGTAGAACACTGTCAACAACACTCACTACTACCTCTGCACCAACAACTGGAGAAATGTCAAGTATCACTGAAACCTGGTCAACAAAACCAATCACCAACTCTACATCAGAATCTACAGATTCTTCATTCATGACTGGAGCCCATTCATCAATGCCCACAACTACGATCAAAATGACGACTCCTGCTTCTTCAAGTACTGGCAAAAATTTTGAAGCACTATCCACTACCCTCTCTGCAGCAGTAACTACGGCTACCTCAGCTATCACTGAACAATCATCAACATCTACCACTACCTCCTTACTGACACCTACAGCTACTTCAGCTACTACTAAAACATGGTCACTAAACCCAAACACCACCTCTAAGACAACCCGTACAAGTACTTCATCTACTACTGAAAAATGGTCAACAATACCTATCAGTACCTCTGCACCAATGACAACAACTATGACTGAAACAGTGCTGACCACCACTTTCACACCAACCCAAAAAACTGCTTCAGGTAACACTGAAACACAGTCAATAAAGACCACTACCACCCCCGCATCAAACACTACAATTAACTCAGTTTCCAGTAGGACACTGTCAACAACACTCACTACTACCTCTGCACCAACAACTGGAGAAATGTCAAGTATCACTGAAACCTGGTCAACAAAACCAATCACCAACTCTACATCAGAATCTACAGATTCTTCATTCATGACTGGAGCCCATTCATCAATGCCCACAACTACTTTCATAATGATGACTCCTGCTTCTTCAAGTACTGGCAAAAATTTTGAAGCACTATCCACTACCCTCTCTGCAGCAGTAACTACGGCTACCTCAGCTATCACTGAACAATCATCAACATCTACCACTACCTCCTTACTGACACCTACAGCTACTTCAGCTACTACTAAAACATGGTCACTAAACCCAAACACCACCTCTAAGACAACCCGTACAAGTACTTCATCTACTACTGAAAAATGGTCAACAATACCTATCAGTACCTCTGCACCAATGACAACAACTATGACTGAAACAGTGCTGACCACCACTTTCACACCAACCCAAAAAACTGATTCAGGTAACACTGAAACACAGTCAATAAAGACCACTACCACCCCCGCATCAAACACTACAATTACCTCAGTTTCCAGTAGGACACTGTCAACAACACTCACTACTACCTCTGCACCAACAACTGGAGAAATGTCAAGTATCACTGAAACCTGGTCAACAAAACCAATCACCAACTCTACATCAGAATCTACAGATTCTTCATTCATGACTGGAGCCCATTCATCAATGCCCACAACTACTTTCATACTGACGACTCCTGCTTCTTCAAGTACTGACAAAAATTTTGAAGCACTATCCACTACCCTCTCTGCAGCAGTAATTACGGCTACCTCAGCTATCACTGAACAATCATCAACATCTACCACTACCTCCTTACTGACACCTACAGCTACTTCAGCTACTACTAAAACATGGTCACTAAACCCAAACACCACCTTATTTTCCAGTGGAATAATGTCAACAACACTTGTTACAACCTCTACACCAACAACTGGAGACATGTCAAGTATCACTGAAACCTGGTCAACAAAACCAAATACCAAATCTACATCAGCATCTACGGATTCTTCATTTAAGACTGACGCCTATGCATCAATGCCCACAACTACTTTCCCACAACTACTGATTACTCCTGCTTCTTCAAGTACTGATAAAAGTGTGGAAACTACATCTATCACCTCCTCTGCAGCAGTAACTATATCTGCCTCAGCTATCACTGAACAATTATCAACTTCTACCACTTCCACTTTGTCAACACCTACAGTTGCTTCAGGTGTTAGTACACAGTCACTAAATTCAAACAGCCCCTCTAAACCAACCACTGAAACAACATCACCAGTGCACAGTATAACCTCTATAGCACCTGTTACAGGCACTTTAACTCCTGCAGAAATTGTGTCAAATGTGTCCATCACTACCTCTAATCAAAACACTTCAGCTGTTTCACCAACCACTGAAACCTGGTCAACAACAGCCACCAACACAAGTATTTCATCTGCTACTGAAACATATGCCTCAATGCCTACCAATTTTTCACAACCTAGTACAGCTACTTTGTCTACCTCTGCACAAGCTTGGTCAGAAATTCCTACTACAATCTCTGTACCAATGACAACTATGACCAATGTCTCAACAATCACTGAAAATTGGTCAAGTGCCCCACTAACCTCAGAAAGCCCTGAAGAAACAAACACAACAGCCAGTGCCAGCATACTCACCACAACATCTACTAATATAATGAGGACACCACAAATACAAAACTCCACATCCCAGGGTGAGTGCTTATTATCTTCTTTTGGACGTTATTTTCTTTTTCAAGAAATTAGTCTTTAAATTATTTAAACTAAACCAGACACTGTCCCCCACAATTGTTTCTACCCCACCACCAGTGTGTGAGTGTAAAGAGCTGAACAAGACAAAAATCTGGGCTTGTGGTGAGATGTGGACTGATGATTGCTTGAACAAGAACTGCATAAATGGGAAGATTGTATTGACACCTTTGGTATGTCCAGAGGCAACAGTTCCCCAGTGTCCCAGAGGTCGGGTCACAAAAGTCTCAGATGGATGCTGTGAAACATGGAAATGTGACTGTAAGTCTATTTTCTTCCTTTCATGTTTTTCCCAGGGATTTTTCTAGACTGAAGTTATCTCTCTATTTTATCCTTTTTTATCTTGTTTTGTTTATTAACAGTAAGATTTGCTGTTACATTTATTTGTCCTTATTCTATTTGGTTTGGCCATTGTTTGAAAAATGTAAGAATTATGCCTACAATTTAAAATCCAACCATGTTTCAATCAAATGCTGGTCAATGTAAGACTTAGATGATAAAGTGGCATACTTCCTTAATTTAAAAAAAAAATATTTCACTGGATCATGTAGGATAACTGTTTTTAGACCGTAGATCTTCAGATCTAGATACAGTCCCAAATAAAAGATTAAGACCAACTAAAAAATGGCAAAATTTGTGTTTTGCATGGTTGGAGTTTAACAAGGTTCCAAGTAGAGCTTTAACGTGCAATAAGAAGAAACATGAGTGTGACAAAACATTTTTTGAGCATGCAATTTATTTAAAACAATGCATAAACTGAAACAGGCTCAAGTAACACATTGAAACTTTCCTTAAGTAATGAGGTTAGTTTATGTAGGAATTTCTTTATAGATTTATGTTCTACCAGTATCTACTGCAGTTACCTTTTCATGTGCCATTCCCAGGTCAATGTGACTTGTCCGGACAGAGCCACTACATTTCTTTCCAAGGAGTAACTTTTAATTTCCTCAATCAATGCACCTACGTCTTGGTGGAGGAGCGTACACCACGTCATAATCTAACCATTGCAGTAGACAACTTTAATTGTGTACCTGGCCTCCAAGAGTCTTGTGCTAAAGACATCATCCTGAGATATCAGAGCAATGTAGCTAAACTCAGTATTGTCCCGCATTTGTCTGAAGTACAGGTAGGTAATAACACAAATATAGTACAGATCTCAGTTATTTACACAAGTATAGAATAACTTTATTTCAAGTCTGTATTTATTTAAGGCCAACACTGGCCAATAGTAAGACTAAGACATTGGTTTGACACTGATCTAATTGACCTTAGGCGACTCTGAACAATGTGATCATACAACCACCATATGAAGAGCATGGGTTGAGATTTCAGACCGTCAAACACAAAGTTATCATCCAGCTTCCGGATATCCGCTCTTATATTTCCCTCACCCCGTATTACAACCTACTGATCAGTCTGGCTATGGAAAATTTCTACAACAACACCGAGGGACAATGTGGTGGGTATTGGAGGGAAAAGTGCTAGAACACATCTGTGATTGAAAACTGTTCCAAATAACTTTGGGGCACTGTATAAAATGTAAATAAAAACAGGAGGCAATGATTAGCAAGTCTCATAGAAGCAAGTCCAACAATTCAGCTTTTATTCACAATAGAACATAAAAATATGTCAAATTTATTAACTGAGGCATTTCACTGTATCTTGAACTTTAATGCCCAAAACACATCTTTAAAAAGTGAGGTATGGGAAAAATCGTCATGAAAAAGGAAGTGGTGCAGAGAAACAGCTGAAGGAATATTTTTATATTATATTTGTGCAGCTAGGTTAACTGGCAACAAATAAGAAGGATAATTTGGTGTATAAAAGTTTCTCAGAAGAAAAAATTATTCTTTTTCCTCATTAAAAATTGCAAAGAATTTGAAGAACTTAGGAATGCTTTCAGAAATAAATATCTGTGAACACAATTAACTGCAGGTTACAGCTCAAAAGGGGGGAAAAAGCCATATGTGAATTAAATGAAATTTGTTTTAGAGGAAATTTCAGAGATTAGAGAGGAGAGAGACCATCTGATTTGTTATCAGCACTCCGTTTAAAACTCTGGTTTGTGCCATATTTACCCCTGCTGAACAAAGTGGTAAACATTCCCCTGCAACAACTTGTCTAAGTCATGTTCCACATAACAAATTCAAAATAACTTTATTTTTGTCTTACAAAAATTGTAGATTCTCTCATTTTAACCATTTAACATTTTCTATGTTCTACTGTGAGTAAAATATGCATTAATCAGATTTGTAGATCAGGTGTTGATTTGTTAATCCTTTTACAGTGTCCCATGTTTTTTTATTTGTTACTTTTTGTAATTTAAGTCTGTTCTAGCATAGTGTATACATGTTTATGTGTATCTTTAACAGTGTAAATGGAAATTCTACTGAACAGGACCTATCCATCACAATACAGAGCAATGCAGAATATTCTCATTGCATTTAACGTAAATCTACATCCATATACATCACTTTTCTCTACCTTCTCCAGGTGTGTGTGGTGGTGCATCGTGTATTCGTAAAAGAGGGCAGATTGAGGATGACAGCTGTTGTGATAAGACAGCCTTTGACTGGGTGTATCCAGATCCTCAGAAGCCAGCCTGTTTTTCTGCACCAAACAATGTATCCTGTCATGCTGAGCAAGCTTCACTAATCAGTAAAATAATCACTACCTGTCTTCCAAGTCCGCTGTGTGCGCTTCTAGACAACGTGTAAGCTACATACACTAACATACTATCCTCATTGGTATCAGATTCTGTAATAATAAGTGCACCTGTAGATAAATGGCTACTGCCATCACTCTGATATAGCATAAAAGTAAAGCTTTGTGCCCACAAAATCATTTAAAGATAAGATATGATGTTATGTATACTCTGACACGACTCCCATGCTCTCTAGTGAAGTTCTGGCCTACTCTCAGTGAAAGCTGACTGACTATAAAAGGTCATCAGCTTATGTAGCTCACTTGTGCCTTCCAAGCTGTATTTCTTTTTATTTTACTGGTGTTATGTTTTACTATTGCTATGCCACCTGTCTTATTTGACTGTGAAAATATCTGAATTTGAAAAAATTAATCTTTTCTGTGTCTTCAGAGTCTTTGCAAATTGCAGCAAGTATGTGAATCTAACTCTTCAAAAGACGAATTGTAAGTTTGATTCGTGCTCTAACCCAAATGCTTCTTGTGCTGCTGTGGAGCAAGCTGCAGAAGAGTGTAGAAATGCTGGTTTCTGTGTTGACTGGAGAAAACTAACCAATGGAACCTGTGGTATGTGGGATTTTCTTTGAGCAAAGTCAATAAAGCAGTAATTTATTACTCACTTATCTACATTGTGCAGACATAAGTTGCCTAATGTGTTAATTTTGTCATAAAACTAAATCTTGTGTAATTAACTTTAGTGTCCATGATCGTATTTCAGATGTGGCATGTCCAGGTGGACTGGTTTATAGAGAATGTTATGAGAAGACGGACGACTTCTGCTATGCAGGGTTTTGTTTTGTTTTTGTTTGTTTTGTTTTTTTACCAAATAATATTTGTACTTATTGTGCTCACATTCTGCCACATTCAATTTAGACTTGTTGTCAAGTTGTTTTCAGCATTTGTGTTTTTCCTTTGCTTCAGACTGCGATATCCAGGAGACTCGCTTAAAAAGAACACAGCAGGTTGTTTCTGTCCCAGCAACTTGCTCAGAGCAGGAAATCACTCAAACATCTGTGTGGCTGACTGTTCCTGTGAGTAATTTTGTCTACAAGGCTTACAATGACACCTTTAACTTTATTTAAATTCTTATGCAGAGAAATGTGTGAGATCTTTCTTTTTTTCCCCCAGTTTGCAAAGGGCCAACCGGAGAGCCTAAACTAGTAAGTATTTTTCCCTCCTCGTTCCAAAAAAGGTTTCATTGCTCTAATTTCATTTGGACTATTAAACTAAAAAAAAACTTCCTGTGCACTTCTTTTAGCCCGGTGAAGTGTGGCAGTCCAATTGTTACCTTTGTACATGTAACAACCAGACGCATACTGAGGAGTGTTTTCGTAAACCTCCTGAACCAGCTCCTGTCTGTGGACCCAATGCTGTTTTGGTAAACAGAACTTGCTGTGGTGATCAGATTTGTGGTAAGAACTGGCACTTCCTATTTTTATTTATCCATTTTTACTTTATGCATTTTTGACACTGTTTGACACACACTTACTTTCACTTCTGCATGGCAACACATTGTCATGATCCCAAAGTGCCATTGCATTTTGGAGTCACTTGAGAGACTTTTAAGTGATTTAAGTGACACATATATTAGGAAAATTTCAAATTTTTGTACCTCTGGCTGTGTTTGTGCGTCATCTGAAAAATGCTGTTGTTTTACTTATTATTCAAGTAATATTCAAGTAATGTAGAACCAACTAACATTTTGTTTATTAATCTGAATTCCCTGAAATTTTATGATTTGGTTGAATATATAATGGCACAGTGTTAAGAGATATATTCTAAAACACTTCTTCAGTAGAGAATCAGAGAGAAGAAACACACAGAATTTCTTGCTAGCAAGGGCAGCCCCCAGAACTCACATCCCAAGAGTGAGTCTCAGAGACTGACCCTGAGGACTGCCCTGGTCTTTTATTTATACACTTCAGTGAGCGTTTGTTCCTTACATTGGAATGTGGAGGTGTACGTGTGTGTGTGTGTGTGTCAGAGTGTGACCCCATAAATGACTTCCCTAAACCTGCTGGACTCAAAGTCCAGCAGTTCATCAAACCAAAACCACTTAGACTGGAAACAGATATAACTACGTTAATCCTACCGTAAAACAATAAAACAATAAAACAAGGTACGACCTTTTCCCATGCTCCTAGGATGTGGGGGTGAATGCCAGAACACCCTGGAATGTTACAGACTTCCTAAGATGAGACCAACTACATACTTCTAAACACAAATGATTACATGCAGTATTCTACCATATTCAAACTTATATCATTAAAAGATTATACTGACTACTAAGTACAATTTTCCATTGACACACAGATAATGTATAAAGCACAAAATAACTTGCTTTGTCCCAGGACTCAGAAGCTGTTTAAAGTCAGAGAGAGTCAATATGACTTAAGGGGAACAGATTTCTTTAAAAAAAAAAAACAAGATAAGGACAAATATAAAGCAGAGATGTGTTTCTGTTAGAGGAGTTAACCTGTGGAATAGTTATGACAGTGATTTATAAAGGTGTAGTTCATTTTCCTTGTTTAAAAACATGTTTAAAAATAGAGTATTAGAAAAATGTATAAATCAAGAATGAAAAGAGCAAAAATAATAATAATGAAACTCTTGATTGTTTTGCTTTGATGTAGTTACTTTTCTAAGGTGGAAAGGGTTTTTTTTGTTTTGTTTGTTTGTTTGTTTTTGCTTTGTTTTATTCTTTGCTTCGAGCCCTGTGTACAGGACCTGCATGCAAAAAGATCTTTTGTTAAAAGGGTTGGCGTAATAAGCAAATGCTTCAGCCAATACCTTTTGATTAGCCTTGTCTCATGCTTTCTTGCTTTGTGGTAGATCTTTGTTCTCTATTCATTGAGATATTTGAATGCTAATCAATAAAATATATAAAATCAAAAAAGTTCAAAAAAGTTCATTTTTTTGAACATTTGTTTTGTTTTTCAGTTGAGAAGACATGCAGCTATAATGAACAGACATACAAGGTGTGTTGTGTCTGTGCTCTGTGTTTCTTTTTCCTTGGAGATCAGTTTGAATTTGACTGAAACAAAATGATAACAAAATATCTTGTGTTGTCTGGTTTATATGTGTGTAGGCAGGGGACAAATGGACAGATCCTGCCCATCCCTGCAAGTCATTTAGCTGCAGCAAAGAAGGGATTCAGACTGAGACTAAAGTCTGTCTCAAAGAAAGCTGCCCCGAGGTACTGAAAACCTACACAGTGATCCTGAAACTGTAACCCGTGTCTAAGAATATGGATTTTAAAACAATAAACTTATATTTTAGAACTTGCTCTTAGAACTGAAGAAGTTAGGACACTTTTCCTTCCAAGCTCCTTAGACTTATATTTTAAATGTTTACTTCTATTCAAAATTGTAATAAAATGTATGCATGTCATATGTAATTAGACTAGTTTTAAATATTCAACCATTTTGTCTTAAAATATGGTAAAAACTATGGTCGAAATGGTTATTTTACTACAAAAGTACAGTATGCATGGAAGAACAAGCTTCTGTTTTTTTCCAGGAGGACAGAATTTGGGATGACCAACACTGCTGTTATACATGTAAGTGAAGACAAAAGGAAAACCATGAGTTATTTATAACTCTGAACTTTGTCTAATAGACTGCTTTCACTTCCTTTATTTTTACAGAAGTCAAACTTGTAACTAAAGATAGCTAATAATCATCCAAAATGTTTAATGTCATTCATTTTTGAAAGGATTTGCTCACTGTGCTTCATCTTCTGTTATACTTCTGCCACTTTCAGGTAAAAGGGGCTGTGCTCCCAGGGTGTCCAGCTTCAACATCACCATAGAAAACTGTTCTACTGTAATACAGATACCCGCGTGCCAGGGACAATGTTCGTCTCAATTGAGGTTAGAGGAAATCTTCACTGTTTAAGTAAAAATACAGGTTCACAGGCATGCCATCATATAAAAGGAAAATGAAAACTAGGGCATAAGTGTAAGTGAAGCTTGAATTGTAGACATTTAGATGGATTTTAATCTACTTGAATGCATTAATGCATTAAAAATACCATTACCTTCCTCTGTCCTTTTTAATCCTTCCCCCTCACCGCTTTCTCTTCATTCTCTCATCCTCCAACTGCCACAGGGTGCTGGTGTTAAATGGTGACTTGATGTTGCAGCAGGAGCGCAAATGCTGCGTGGAGCAGAACTCAGAGAAGAAATCGATGACCCTGCACTGCTCTGACCTGACTACCAGACAATACGCTTACAAGCACATCACCAGCTGTGTGTGTGAATCTTGCAGCAGGATCTGAAATGTAGAGCTAGCAAAACCAAGATGAAGCCATTTGAAATCATTAGATTAAATAGAATTCAAATCTAATTCAGCAGTACTGGATGGTTTTCTTCTGTGTTTAAAGAAGGTACTGAATCTGTTTTCTGCCAAATAAACACATCTGACAATCACCAAAAGACTCTGATTTGACCTTAATTGCTTCTGCATTTATTAAACATTTCCTGGAAATTACAAAAAGAGTTGCTCAACAGTTGTATCTAGCCTTGCAGGTACATTTTAGTTAGTGCTGTGCGATACTGCCGATTTTGGTATTGATACCAAGTAAATACAGGGCAGTATTGCTAATACCAATCTGATATAGTCTCTGATATTTTGATACATATTTTCATATAATAGTATATAATACAAGAAAATATGATGTGCACATACTGGGGAGGGTAGACAGTCTTTCTTTTTGCAACATCCCTGGGCTTCAATTTTAGCATAGAGTCATGTTGGCTGTGGCCTGGTTTTCTGGCTATTGTGTGGCAATGTCCTGCTTCTGCTAGCACTGTTAACAAATTATTGTTTCCTTTACTCCTGTTTGTTCTGGTGTAAGAAGGTTCTGCTGGGCAAAAAAAACATGGAAAAAAGAGATTGTGAGGCACGCAGGCAGGGTTTCTAGGGTGGTGGTCCGACTGCTAACAGGGAAAGGCAGGCTAAGGCCAACAGATGGAGCCACTGGAAAATGTAACCACTCTTTCAGCTCAGCCATCTCTCTAGTGATAATAGGACCATCTTTATTTAAAGGAAAGGCAAAGCAAGCAAGGAGTACATGAATGGGTGTATAAACTAGTCTTTGTGTTCTCAAAAGACCGCACACAGTGAAGTAGTGTTAAATTAAACATTTTATTACAGAAACTTACATATATGTGACCTTTACACATATATTAAATTGTGATGATTATAGCAACACTCTTTGGACTGGTTTTCTCCTTAAACATAAAAAACAAAGACACCTAAATAGAACTAAAACAAACAACACGAAAAACCTGTAATATGAAACCAAGAAACATGGCGCGGAGAACATGACGTGAACACAGACGACCTGACAAAGAATGAACAGAAACACAGAGGCTGTGTCCCAATTCAGGGTCTGCACGCTTGAAGTACGCATTTTAAGTGTGATTACGTCACCGCCACGCGACGACGGCTGTCCCAATTCGAAGTGTACTTCAAATGCATACTCCAAATGTGCCGTCGATTTCCCCAAATATCAAGCGTGCACGCTTCTGGTCCCATATATCCCACAATTCATAGCACGGCGGAGGGTGTGGATAATTTTGCCGCAAAATACGGCAGAAGGGAGCGGCCAAGAGTGAACTGTCAAAAGTAAGTACTGAATACGATGTCACTTATTTATGTGCGAATGTTTAATAACGAAGAACATTAAAACATTGCCGACATGTGGCCAACAGCAAAGTTATGTGACATTAGTGATGTTTGTGCTTTCAGCGTTAACGTGGTTTTACAACCTCTACATATATATATATATATATATATATATATATACATATATATATATATATATATATATATACATATATATATATATATATATATATATATATATATATATATATATACATATATATACATATATATATATATATATATATACATATATATACATATTAGGGGTGCAACGATACAACAAAATTCATGGTTCGGTTCGATACTTTGGTGTCACGGTTCGATATTTTTTCGATACAAAAAAAATGTTCATGCCTTTTTATTAATTTGTCATTTATTAAATTTTCACGGCACATTCTGCACCACATCTCTGTGCGTTCATCATTTGTTTGAAGCCAGCTCACCTCCTGCAACCACTTTTCCGAGAATACGTGCTTCTTTTGTGGTTCGGACTCCTGACATTTCTTTGGAGGTGGAGGAACATCAAAGTAATTGCTTAAAGGAGCTTCTTCGACATCTTTAAGAGTTCTAAACAAATGTCTGTCCTCCTCCTGAAAATCTTATGTACGCAAACACGCATTGCAACTTCTTATCTTGTGCGGGTTTTTATTTTGACAGCGAATGCGCACCTGCGGACCACTTATGTGCAGCCCTGGTTATTTAGCTCGTCATATTGCAGCCACAGAAATTCTTTTGTCCATGAAACCATAAAGCTGCACTTTCTTTTTGCCTTATAGTCTGATTTGTCATAACCTTTCCGTTTTGTCACTTCTTCACCCTGACCTGTCTTATTTGGCTCAGCAGAACTAAAATATATATCCTCCTGCTTTTACACACGCACTAACATAACGCTCAGCGATTCTCTGCGCGATCAACCTCTCACATGTTTAAGCTGCAGGAGATTTCACTTGTCATGTTTGCATAGTAAGCTAACGATTGATAAGACGATGTCAGAGGAATTGGTGCGCAAATTATCATCACTCACCAATCAGTACTGTCGCTTTCTATACACAGTTCACGCGATTGCAAAGTGAAAGCAAAAAACAAGCGCAAATTCAAACGCGATTTCAGTATGTCACATATTGACAGTGGCCGATGCCAATGACATAATTACCCAGCTACATTTCCGAAAGAATGCAAAAGCATTGACATATATTTTTCCTTCCTACGATAGGCCGACGGGCAGGGCAGAGATAGATTTTGG
Source organism: Neolamprologus brichardi (assembly GCF_056152115.1). Lineage (NCBI taxonomy): Eukaryota > Metazoa > Chordata > Actinopteri > Cichliformes > Cichlidae > Neolamprologus > Neolamprologus brichardi. The sequence continues at coordinate 4,610,471 of NC_142120.1, read as the reverse complement.
TAGCCCGACTGGAAAAAAGCCCCAGGACGTCGGGCTAGCGATTTTGCGAGCCCTGTATCTGATTGAGGAATCACTCATCTTTGGAAAAGAGAGTTTATTATGGAGAAATGTCTCTTTCCAAAATAAAAGCTATACTATACGCTTCTTCTGGGCTATATTCTCAGCAGCATATTAAACATATCAGGTCCCCATAAGGAGAATCATGTGCTAAGGGCTGTCTAAATGACTCGGGTAAAGTTTGTAGCATGCGTGCTTGTTTTTCTCTGCTTCCACTTGTTTTTGCACTAGGATGATGTCGGAGTAAATGTGCAGTCATATTGGTTGTGTTCCCACTAGTGCTGTCAGCGTTAATCTGAAATGACGTTAAGGTCACAACACGGCAAATCTCCGTTAACGAGCTACCGCGGATCGCCTCACGAGTGGGGCTGGAAGACGTCAACACATTAACGAGCTAACTGCGCTAACACACTA